>NC_089581.1:82250629-82435010 GCF_019320115.1 Miscanthus floridulus
CGCTTAAGAACGAGCTCACCTCTAAATTGAGTTGACGCATTCGAGCTTGGGTCATCGAACCTTGCATGACGGTTGGAGGATCAGTGGGTACATCCAAAGGAGTGATGTCCTCATTGTCCTCCCCCTCTTGAAACTGAGTCAGTCCTCGACTCAAGCTCATCTTCTTCTCCCAAATAAGGCTTCAAATCTGCAATGTTAAAGGTGGGACTAATCCCTGAACTCGGGTGGCAACTCAAGTTTGTAGGCATTATCATTTATTTTCTCAATTATCTTATAAGGACCAGCTGCTCTTGGCATTAATTTAGACTTACATAGCTCAAGAAATCTATCTTTTCTCAAATGTAACCAAACCAAATCACCCGGTTCAAGTTTAATTTCTTTTCTACCTTTACTACCAGCAATTCTATACTTTTCATTCATTTTTTTCAATATTTGCTTTAGTTCTTTCATGCAACTTACGAATGAAATCAGCACGCTCTCTAGCATCACTATGTGTTCTCTTAGTGGTAGGTAAAGGCAAAAGATCAATAGGAATGCTGGGGGTTAAAACCATACACTACCTGAAAATGACTTACCTTGGTGGTGGAATGTTCCACCCTGTTATATGCAAACTCCACATGCGGCAAACACTCTTCCCACATCTTCAAATTGTGCTTCAAAATTGCTCTCAACATGGTGGACAATGTTTGATTCACTACCTCAGTTTGCCCATTAGTTTGGGGATGACATGTTGTAGAAAACAGTAGCTTGGTCCCCAATTTATTCCACAAAGTGCGCCAAAAATGACTCAAGAATTTTGCATCGCGATCTGAAACAATAATAGAAGGCATACCATGCAAGCGAATGGTTTCATGAAAGAAAAGGTTAGCAATATGAATAGCATCGTCGCTCTTATGACAAGGAATAAAATGTGCCATCTTAGAAAAATGATCAACCACCACAAAAATACTATCCCTTCCCCTCTTAGTCCTTGGTAAACCCAACACAAAATCCATAGATATATCAGCCCAAGGAGTAGAAGGAACAGGAAGAGGCATATACAAACCATGTGGGTTCAACCGTGACTTAGCTTTTTGACATGTGGCACACCGAGCCACATACCGTTCTACATCATGCCTCATCCTTGGCCAAAAGAAATGTGTGGACAGCACGTCCTTCAGTCTTTTTAGCACCAAAATATCCCATCAATCGTGCCTCCATGTGCCTCCTATAACAACAAAAGACAAACAGAGCCAACTAGAATTCATAGGCGGTTAGCCTCTAAACAAAAACCCATCATTGATCCTAAACTTATTCCATGTACGTCCCTCTCTACAATTCAGCAACACATCCTTAAAATCAGGATCAAGCGCATATTGTTCTTTTATTGATTCAAGACCAAAAATCCGACAATCAAGTTGGGACAGCAATGTATATCATCTAGACAAAGCATCAAGCAATCACATTATCCTTCCCTTTCTTGTGTTTGATAATATAAGGAAAAGATTCAATAAATTCAACCCATTTAGCATGCCTATGATTCAGATTATGTTGAGAGCGAAGATACTTAAGGGATTCCTGATCAGAATGAATAACAAATTCTTTAGGCCACTAAATAATGACTGCCACTGTCTCTAAAGAACGGATAAGTGCATACAATTCCTTATCATACGTGGAATAATTCAGAATAGGGCCATGCAATTTTTCACTAAAGTAAGCAATGGGTTTACCATCTTGCATCAAAACACCCCCAATGCCAACTTCACTAGCATCACATTCTAGCTCAAAAGTCTTACCAATGTTTGGAAGTTGCAGCAATGGTGCATGTGTGAGCTTGTCCTTCAAAGTGTCAAAGGACTCCTCATGTGCCTTTCCCCAATGAAACACCACCCTTTTCTTCGTCAACTCATGCAACAGGGGCAGCAATGGTGCTGAAATCTTTGATGAAGCAGGCGGTAGAATCCTGCAAGACCAAGAAAACTCCTCACCTGTGTGATGGTTTGGGGAACCGACCAGCTCTTTATGGCTTCAATTTTCATCTCATCCACCTCAATTCCCTGTGGAGTTACAACATAGCCAAGAAAAAAAACTCGATCCCTACAAAAGATGCACTTCTCAAGGTTACCAAAAAATGTGCATCACTGTAAAGCATTAAAAACATCACGTAAGTGATCCATATGTTCAACAAAAGACTTGCTTGTAAATCAATATATCATGAAAGTAAACTACCACAAAACAACCAATAAAAGCTCTTAAAACCTCATTTATTAAGCGCATGAAAGTGCTAGGTGCATTTGTCAAACCAAAAGGCATTACTAACCTAGTCATACAACCCGAATTTGGTTTTAAATACAGGTTTTCCATTCATCTCCAAGTTTCATTCTAATTTGGTGGTAGCCACTTCGCAAGTCAATCTTGGTGAAAATTATAGAACCACACAACTCATCAAGCATGTCATCTAGCCTAGGAATAGGATGACTGATACCGAATAGTAATATTATTGATGGCTCTACAATCAACACACATACGCCAAGTTCCATCTTTCTTAGGAACCAAAAGTACAGGAAGAGCACAAGGACTAAGGTTTTCACGTACATACCTCGTAGTCCAAAAGGTCTTGGACTTGCCGCATGAATTTCCTTAGTCTCCTCAGGATTGGTTCGATAGGGCAGCATGGTTGGGCAAGGTTGCTCCCTAGAATCAAATCGATTTGATGCTCAATCCCTCTCATAGGTGGCAGCCCCGGGGGTATCTCAGCTGAAAAAATTTCCTCATACTCCTACAAAAGGTTAGTGACTAGCAAGAGGCACCGAGCTAACAATATCATCAAGCAAAAATATAGCTCATTTGCATACCAAAGCATAGCAAATATCATCATCAGAAATTTCAACAAAGTCATATTTTGTTGCAAGCATAACACCACCCTTCAATTTAATCCCCTCGGCCTTAGAAATAGATGTAGACTTATCCTTTTTAGGTGGGAGAATAGAATTAGCAACTTGCTAATTTTCAGATTGAACATCATTTAAACTAGCAATGCGTTCTCTATCAGCTTGTACAATTTGAGCAGGGGTCAAAGGTACCAAAGTAATTTTCTTTCCTTTATGCACAAAAGTGTATTTATTACTTCTACCATGGTGTGTAGCATCATTATCATGTTCCCAAGGATGACCCAATAAGAGTGAATAGGCTTGCATAGGTACCACATCACAATCAACAGAATCAGCATAAGAACCAATGGAAAATGAAACTCTGCAAGTTTGTGTTACCTTTGCTTTTCTAGAATCATTTAGCCACTAAATATGGTATGGACTGTGGGTGTGGGCATGTGGTCAAACCAAGCTTCTTGACCAAATTAGAACTCACCAAATTATTGCTAGCTACCTCTATCAATAATGACACGTGCTCGATGGTTGCTGATGACTGAAGAAAATCTAGAACAAGTTATGGCATTGTAGCTTCTCAGGATTGCTATACTTGTGAGCTAAGTACCCATTGTACAATGATGCTCCTATAGGCCACCATGGCCTCATCACCAAGGACTTTACCGTCCTCCTCATCTGTATCTTTGTCTTCTTCATCTTCAATGTCAGAGGTGCTGATGTAACCATCTTCTAGTAGCAATGTATGCCCACTGACTTGGGTAGCCCTTCTGCATATGGCCAATTCCATGGTAGTGGTGGCACTGAATGCCCGAAGTGCATCCCGTCGATGTAACGGACGAGGCACTCTTGGTAGGCACCTGCAAAGAATTTTTACCATGAATTTGAAGGTCATGCGAGAGGTGCCTTAGGTGTAGCGGTAACTCTAGAGGCTGCTGGTCGCTTGCTCACTGGTGGAGGTGCCCGAAAAGTGGTTGGCTTGGTCAGCCCCAAAGATGGTGTCCGAGCGTGGCGTGTATGTGGTGCTGACGTTGCTCTTGCTCTGCTGTTCACGCCCCTATAATTCCTTTTCTACAAGCATAGCAAACTAAAACAATTGGTTGACAGTGTTAAATTCTTTATAATCAACAATGTCCTAAATCTCGCACCTCAAACCCGAATAAAAACTGACAAATAGGAATCTTCATTCCCCTCCACAATACTACAACGCATCAATCCCTTTTGGAGCTCATCATAGTAATCCTTGTATAGATTTGTCTCCTTGTTCTAAACGCATCAATTTCTTACGCAAGTCTCTATGATAAGAAGGAGGAACAAAACTGATCACGCATAGCTATCTTAAGTTCTTCCCACTGTACTAGGTAAAGCATCCTATGCAGCTAGCCCATTCCACCAAATAATGGCAAAGTCCTTAAACTCACTAGTAGCTTGTTCGAACTCTATGATGCTCAGGCACAAGGTGGGCACTAAACTTTTGTTCTACTATCATCTCCCAATCAAGATATCCCTCAGCATCATAATGACCCAAAAAAGATGGTATGGTGAACTTAATCTTAGCATAAGGGTCATCGGGCACATGATGATTATTACCTTGATGGTGGTGGACACCACCCATAGCTATTCTATTGTGGCGAAGACGCCATTGTAATCTTGCTTGTCAGAAGGCTACTCGATCTGTGTTCCCTAGTGGCATCATGCACCATGTCTTCTGGCAAGAGACCATCGGTGTTGCTGCTAGGAGACATCGTTGTTGACCGCCACCAAGGTTTCCAACTCAGTAACATTGTCGGTTAATGTGGAAATTTGTTTGTCCAATCTCTCCATGCTGTTGCCAATGTTGAGTTCAATGAGTGTGTCAGTGACTGGCCTTCCTGATGGCCTCATTCATCCTTTTTTGGGCATTCTCTACAGTAGCTTGCAGTTGCTCTTGGCTAACACACTCGTTGAAATCCTTGGGACTATTATCTCCACTCTGATGACCTCCTGCCATTGTAAACACAAAAACATGAACACACGATGAAAGTTATCCCTACCAAATGACTACGTAGATGCAGTGGTGTCACTTTTCACTAGCAAGTGGAAGCGTCTTACCAAGCTCTTACAAAGTTCTTACCAACACAAGCAGTGGGTAGGTACAATCGGCGAATAGTTCAGTGATACCTGTGAGGCAGCGGTACCAAGATTGCAAGGACCCTTTTTCTGTACTGATCTGAAGAGTTCGTGGAGCTTGGAAGGCACACAAAGAATAATATGTATATTTGGCATACAAGTTAGTAACAGAAAGTAATGTTGAATTATAGTCCAAAGTACTTGTTCTCGTTGCTGGTCTAAAATGTTCCAAGTGCCAGGTGTGTGACAAACAAGTATAGTGGATAGCAAGGTGCCAGGTGTGTGAAGAACAAGTATGGTGGATAGCAAGAGCAACACAAATAAGGAACCAGATAGCACACGCTAACACAGCTCACTATGGCCTTCTCTATGTGCTCCTCTAGATATTGTTCTACTTTTGCCCCTCTCTTTTTTCTCTATTGTTGGGCTGTCGTTGTCTTTTTGGGATTTTTTAACTTTTATTTTTATTTTTTTGATACTTTTTTCACTTAGGAGCACAAAAGAAGTAACCACAAAAAATATGAGCTTAAATAAGTGAAAGGCATGGCCTGTGGAAAATTCAGAAGACGAGCTCAAAATTGACAAAAAGCTTGTGACCACTGAAAAGAGGATCTTGTGACTAGTTTTTTGCTAAAATAAAATTTTCTGGACCTAGCGAAGTAGGGGACGGATGGATCCAAAATTTTTTTCTAATTGGTTTTGATATATGGAACGTTGAAATTCGAGTTCGTATGCAAACACTAGACCAGTTTTACGAACTAACTCCGAATTAGAGGACAAAACTGGGAACAATGCCCGCAAAATTGGTCACAGCAGCAAGGATTTGATGAAAACTGATGGGGAAAACACATGAACTAGGACTCTAACATGACCTAACCAGCAACAAGACCTCGACCAGGACACAAACTCAACACGACGGACTCTAAAATTGAAAGATGCAAAGGACTATGGCGTGGAAGGTTCTAGGATAGGAAAAAATGAGTATGGCACTGGACTATGGGACGAATGTGAAACACTCAAAACTAGGAAATAAATGTGAACCTGATGGTATACCTTAGCTCTGATACCAATTAATGGGGATGGGGATTCCCGATCTTCCGTCAGGTAGAGGTAACTATCGTTGTGGCGGAGAATGACACACCGATCCGGCTTCAGATCGAAAGATCGAACCCTGCAATCTTAGCACCACAACTCCTCTAGTTATCAACCGAGACATGGATCCGGTTGACCTCGCCATGAAGGCTAATCCCTGAATGCGTAACAAAGAACACAAGCAAGAACAAGAAAGAGAACAACCAAATTGCAGATGAATGATTAATCTCATGATGTTGGGGTCTCACAAACCGATGAATGGCGAAACTGTTCTGGACAGATTAATCTAAGCAAAACTCAAAACCTAATGACGGCAGCGGTGTATGATTATAAAGGTCTTAGAGTCGTCACCTACCCTAGACGCTCCCCCCTAACGGGCTTAAAGACGATACACGGCCCATTGGACCAAATACGGTGATGCAGCACCTAGACAGATTCTAGATGCTCACTTGTTTCGACAATTACCATGGATTCCGAAGAGCTTTTGACGCGAGACCACTTGAATTGGCTTCCTTATCAAATTGTCTTTCCAACCATATGTGGATCGTCTAAAATGGAGTCAGGGTGCATACTAGGTGACAAGTTTAAGGCAGACTGGTCCTGGAGGGCGAGGCAGACTCGAAATCATGTTGGACCGGGCCTACGATTTCTATTGGACGTCCTTGCTGGTCATCATCGCCTCCACCACTTCCTCTAAGTACCTCATGACCCTCTCCAATGTTCCAAAGCAAGATAACATCATTAGGTAGTAGTCTATTCTCAAAAGTATGAAAAGGATCGCTTAAGAACGAGCTCATCTCTAAATTGAGTTGACGCATTCGAGCTCATGTCATCGGACCTTGCATGATGGTTGGAGGATCAGCAGGTACATCCGAAGGAGTGATGTACTCATCACATAGGTTCTCATCCTTACTTGTCTTGCAGTTAGTTTGGTTAAGAGGCACATGTTCCACCATACTTTAGGCCATATTACACAGAGTATGCAGCTCCTAGATATTCAGAGAAATCATCATATTGTAAAGACCAATTTGATTAGAATCGGTTCGGAGCTCAACCTAAGAAGAAAGTGGTAAAATAGGTTTACCGTGTGAAGAATAGTGGCCGTAATCAAGTGCCAAATCTAAACAAAAGAAGTGAGAGTGCCCAAATTCAAGGAGAGGTTGCCGCTGTCCAAAACAGAAATAAAATCAAGCTACTCACTTGGTTTACCAAAGTGGCAAGAAAATAAGTTGTAGAAGCTTACTACAAAAAAACTTATATAGAAGGATTTGATGTGGGTTACTAAAAGGAGTGTTCAAGCTTAGAAGGATGACGATCAAGCAAGTGGTGCAATCAAGGCAAACGAAGGAAGAAGATTCAAGAAACAATTGTCAAGATGGAGGTTCGCACCAAATCATCAAGATTATTGGTCATGGCATCATCCATATTCTTCGCCTAAGCCTGTGTGGAATTCATCCCCTCTTATGTTTAGTTTTCCCTCAACTCCTTATTTTGATCCTTGATGTGGGTCTTCATATTATAGAGGGATGCCAAGTTGTTTTACTTATCAATAACTTTCTAATCAAGAGCCGAAATATTTGATTTCGGCTATGCATACTCTTTTTTTTTTGCAAGACTGGCTATGCATACTCTTGTGGATGAATTCATATGGACGATACTTTGCTATCGCCCTTAGTGTAAAAATATAACATATGAATGCTTGCAACCATCGTGCTATGAGAAGAGGCTCCATAGAATTTACTTTGATAGCTTTAAGGTTCGGGGGCATGAACTATGCATTTCAAATTTACCTCCGGGATGTGACAATATGGTTAATCAGCTTGCCAAGAGCCAAGGTGTTGGTATATCATTATTTCCCACAATGGTGTTTTTTGAGACATCTAGAAGATTAAACTACCTTTGCACCATCATTCAAGCGAATGTGGAGTTCTCTTGTTTGACAGGGGGCATATGTTGACCCTCAAATTGGACCCGGACAATTAATTAAGAGGCCCATGTCAGTTTTGGCTAAATCTAAGAAAAACACTATAAATCAGCATAAAAATAGTACCATATTGGTTTTCCAGTGGAATAAGACTACCTCTATTCTCTATAAAATAGGGGGTACATGGACGATTAAGGTATCCAACATACCATCATCGAATTTACATTTAATACCTTTCCCTAATCATCTTTTCCAACTCCATGTTATTGTTCATCTTTTGATCTGACATCCAAGGATGACACTCTAAGCTTGCCGACCGACCTAGGACAACCCACCGATGTCCTTGCCCCAACGGGGTCCCTCCCGTGAGAGAGCCTTGATGGTTTCTTTGCTAGTTTGCTCAAAAACTAGCCAGTTCTTCGTCACTGCAAGCACGATTGATTATCCTTTGCTAGGTTGCTTGTAAACATAACCTTTCTTCACCGTGAAAGCATGATAATTATCTGTTGTGTTCTTCCATCTATGGTGACCCGAGTGATCTAGCGCTAGTTGGTGTGTGACCGATCTATGTGTCAATTTGTTGTACCCATGCACCTTAAGTGGATCCGCCCTGTTGTAGCTACAAAATTCAATCGGAGGATTGCGGACGACATGGACATGCACAAAAGCGTTGCTACTATTAGTACTCCCTTCGTCCACAAAGGATGCAAATATGGAATATGTTTGGGTCAAACTAGTTTAACTTTGATCGAGTTTATAGTGAATACTGTTAAGATTTATGTCTTCAACTAAGTTTACTATAAAAATATATTTTATAACCAATTTAATGGTGCTTATTCTGTATTATAATTGTAAGTAAATTTTTTATATAATTTTGGTTAAACCTTAAATTGTCGGACTCCTTAAAAAAGAGAATTGCATTAGTTTATAGACGGATGGAGTGTATGTAGTTTGGAAATTGGTGATCAGCTCAGGTTTCACACGCGAGATGCAACAGCACGCGGATGTGCTCATGGTATATTGCGTAATCAAATAAACCATCGATGCATCTACCAGCCATAGCAGAAACAAGAGAAAAATGGGATTGGCGAGCTAGGTTCGGTTTCACTAATTTGCAGCGAAATGGTCACCCCAGCTGTCCTATTAATTGCAAATGAAATCGTCGTGAGGTGTGGGCTTGTCAGTTGTCACCCTGTCCATACACAGAGGTCAGCTTGCAATCCTTTTCTCTATATATCAACTTGAGGTCTTTTTTTTTAACTTGCACTTGAGGTCTTATTCATTAAAAATACTCAGCCTCATTAAAAAAAATACCCAGTCTCATTTCGCGTGAGTCATTTTCGATTTATTAACAAATGCTAAAACGACCTTGTTGCATTGCAATTGGTACACATTGGAAGAAGTTTACCAGTTGGATATTATTAAATTTAATTAGCAAGGGTTACAAACGTAAAATAAACATAGGAAACAACTGGTACATACTATGTGCGTTTCAAATTACAATTCACTTAGCTTCATCTTAACTCTAACAAACTTCTCTATTTTTGATCAATTTTTAGAAAAATACATTAAAATCCAGAAGTTCAAATAAATTCTCTATCAAAACATAATTTATAAAGAATTTAATGAAACTATCACCGTACCTGTGCTATTAATTGCAAACGATATCATCGTGATATGTGGGCTTGTCAGTTGTCACTATGTCCATACATAGAAGTCAGTTTGCAGTCTTTCTCTGTATCAACTTGAGGTCTTATTCATTAAAAAAAATACTCAGTCTGATTTCCAATGTGAGTCATCTTCGATTTATTAACGATTTATTAAGAAAGAATATGCTAAAACGACCTTGTTGCATTGCAATTGTTACACATCGAAAAAAGTTTGCCAGTTGGATATCATTTAATTAGTGGGTGGTAAGCCTAGGATTCAGAAAATTGGTGGGAAGTATTCACTGTTGGCTAAAACCAAGAACCGACAGTGATATATCACCTGCTGGTACATGCTACAAATTAGGCAATGATAGCTCGAGAGTGATATATTACTATCGGTTCAAGCTACAAACCGACAGTGATAGCTAAGATATCACGACCGACTAATGCTATGAGTTGACAATGACATTTTGCATATCACTAAAGGTTTTTGTTCTGACCTGTTATTATTTTTTTCAACCTGTTGGATCCACCTAATTATCACAACATTGATTCTCAACTTTTGATGCCACCTACCACTGTTGCTTCTAGTTATAAAAGCGGCATCTGAACGCCTCCGTGACCAAAGATGAGATCCCTCTGCCAGCTGATTTAGTATGCAAGATACCTCATCACAATATTTTTGCCACTTATAGTATTCACATATTTGGGCTCTTTTGTGGTAGTCGTCTACATACACATTTCATTATGTGTAGTCAAGATGATATTTATGAAGATAGAGAGGCACACTGAAGGTTGGATGTTGTTAGCAATATAATTCTATTCAACGCCCCCAATTGGTTGTTGGTCTGCGTTGAGCCAGCGACACGGAGTTGCTCATCACAACTCTAACTTTTTGCTGGTCTACATTGAGATAGTGGTGACCACTTGCTCATAATGGGCTCCAAACCCTTGCGCACCCTAGTTGGTTCTCTTGAACCCATCCGGTTTGCTTTTGCACCTCTGAGACATCACATGGGTGCTAGATGAATGTTTTTGAGGTGGTTATATTGTAATGTGTTTTTAGACTTTGACTTTGATTGTAACATGGATCTAGTTGGTAAAATGTTGTATGTTTGTTGTCTTTGTACTGTGTTACCTATTTTGTATAGTTTAAATTAATTTTTGACAGCCTAGTTACAAACTTAGACAGATACACAGTATAGACACTCTGAATTTGAACCAGAGGCAAAATATGTAATAGAACATTTAGAGCCTACTTACAATCTAGATAATCCCAATTAGCACTAAACGAACTAGACCTACAATACACTTCAACAGAACAAGAATTTCTCCTCCAATTCCAACTAAAAGAGACAAATTCTTTGCCAGTTCTTCATCAATGGGCTTCTTCTAATTCACCTCTTCATGTACATCAGGTACACTCTCATCAGCCTTCTCTACTAATTTTTTCAGTAGCTGAACATATTCTTCCTTCCAATACTAGCCTTCACATCCACTATCATCCCACTAAAATTAGAACACCAAATCATGAACTTCGAATCAAAATCATCACAAGGCTAGAAACCATAAAAAAATGCGGCCAACAAGATCTAACCTTGTGATATGGACAATTTCTAGAAGACGCGGCCATAGTTCGGACCTGCCTTCCTTACCACGAACTCCAGCACACTTCTTACATTTATTGCATGTAATGAGAGGGGGCTCCGACCTCAATCGCTGACAAACTCTATGCACGACCGAGGACCTAGAGGGAGGACATCAACGTCTATACATCAGGACACCTCTCTTTTCGGTAAAACTGGCTATGATAAGGGAGACAAGGACGAGAGATTGGGGATGAATGGGTCAAACACCGGTTAAACCAAGTCACATCTAGAGAAATAAAGGCTTTTACCGTATATCACTACTGGTTCAAAACATCACCTGTTAGTGATCTAAGAGCATCACTGCCGGTTATGTCTCTGAACTAACAGTGATACACTGCCAGGTTGTGCTATCAACCGGCAGTGATGTCGTTTTCCTTCTTTTTATTTTTGATATTTTTGACTTAGGAGCACACAAAAACCAATCACAGAAAAATTGAGCTCAAAGAAGTGAAAGACACTGCATGTGGAATTTATCGAAGATGTGCTCAAAAGTCATTAAAAGCTTCTGGGACCTGAACAACGATCTTCCGAGCTGTTTTACAGAAAAACTAAATTTGCTAAAAGACGAACATTATCAATTAAATATTATGTCTCTGGTGGTCATCTTACATATTCATTTTGGTAGATTCAAATTTGAATCGACGCTTTCACGTGTGGAGACCAGTAGATAGTTGTTAGCTCTCTGAACTTGGGGAAGCGTTAGAATAGAAGATTCAGGAAGGATTCAGATGAGGAATGCTTCTATAGAGAATTTGATTGTTCTGTTACACATGGATCGTTTGCTAACCAAACATAGGCAATTTAGAACTCTATATTCTCTACCAAGCTTAGGCAATTTAGAACTCTATATTCTCTATCTGGGACAATCAATGCTTTCTCTGTTTTCTACCCAGAACGGACCAATTTGGGCTGGAGATGCACACGCTTGTGGACTTGGGCCAAATATTCCTACGAAGTCCAGTGGGCTGCGCAGGTCCGATCCCCAGGCAGGAGATGCTAGAAAGCGTTGGCACAGAGCTTCAAAATTCTCCCAATTATCTCGAGCCCAAGTCCACTTGATCAGAACTTGTTCAATAGAGGAGGAGGACCTTTGACCATGGGTTGCTAAAAAAAAGGACCTTCGATGATGGGAGAATCCCAACCATTTGATCCCCAGAACAATTTACTTCCTCCGTTCCAAATTATAAGTCAATTTTGTTAGTGTACTCCCTCCGTTCCAAATTATAAGTCGATTCTGTTAGTGTACTCCCTTGGTTCCAAATTATAAGTCGATTTTGTTATGTATCTATACATATGTTATATCTAAATAGATAGCAAAGTTTCATGTACTATATCTAGATACGTAGCAAAATGGTCAAAACGACATATAATTTGAAATGGAGGGAGTAATAAAGAAACAAAGAAGGTTTTTAAAGGTAACACACAAGATACTACAACAGCGTAAGCTCTCCCCAGGCAATTGATACAACATAAGCCGATTGCTGGTTTGTGTCCACCCGGAGCTAGAAATGAGAGGCTTATTTCAACACAGAAGAAAAAGCAGGGTCCGATCGAGCGAGAGTGACTGCAAAGCCCTCAGCCAGCTAGAACGACGATCCATTGGTATTTTGTCTCCCCGGGGTTTGTTCCGGTTTCCTTTCTTGCTGCGGTTGAGGAGGACCTTTGCTGGTACTGCTCTCGTTTCCACGGGGCGTGGGCCTGGGCGCCCCCAGCACGACGCGTTCGCCGGGGCGTTGCCGGTTCTTGGGGACGGTGACCTCCAGCATGCCGGCCTTGAGGTCGGCCGTCACGTTGCTGCCGTCGTACTCCTTGGTCAAGAGCAGCCGGATGTGGAACGCGCCCACGCCGTGCGCGTCCCCAAGAAGCACCGGCTGTTGTGCGGTGACCCTGCGTTTGATCTCCGAGGACGTCCTCGCTGGTGGTTCACCTCGATGTCAGCTCGCCGACAGCCCTGGCACCTGGAGCCACAGCGTGACGCGGTCATCCTCCTCCTTGATGTCCCACCGCTCCTTCCCGTCTGGCGGGGGCACGGGGCACAGCAGAGCTGCAGCGCATGCTCTCGTTAGCGATGCTGAATTCCTGATCCACCAGCTAAGTAAATGGAAAGCATACATGTACTCTACTCACCAGTGGGCGGGATGCTGAATGCCGGTGGCCGTTCTTTCTCCGGGAGTGCACACGTCACGGTGAGTGTCCGCCGTCGGCACTTCACGGTAGCAGAAGGCCACAATGCCACCGCGGGCCTCCAGGAATCACGGGCTAGCAAGAGAGAGGAAGTCTGCAGGACTGACGATGGTCTCACTGCAGTGGTGTAAGATCCCATAATCGTCGACATTTGTCAACACTAGTGTGGAAGAGATAGGAATGGGAGAGATCTTAATGCATGCTAATTCTTGCGTACTCATATATGTATGGTGTCAAAGAAGAGCGTCTATATAAATAGACAGATGGATAGGGAGAGACACTAGTGACTAATGGTGGCCTTTGCTTGCTCGGGTTATGATGGAATAAAGCGGCCCGGGTTGTCAGGCAAGCCCGCTTTGTTCTGGTACGAAAAGTTTAATTTGATGCTTCAGAGACGATGTGGAAGGATCCCGATCTTGCAGGCCTTTCAGAGTAGTGTGGACCAAATGAATGGTGTTTGCCTTCTCTTCTTTTTTGCTTTGCTCGGTTTGCTTCAAGAGTAGGGAGATCTTGATTCGTTCCATTTGTTCTTGTCATTATCTTGCTTCGTAAGTTCTCTCTCTCTATATATATACACTAGCTACACCTACACTCATGTATTCTAGTTACACCATGTATTGGTGTGGTTCGTCTGTTTTATACTAGAATCACCCGCACTTAAAGTTTAGACAACATCTTGCTGCGCTATGAGAAAGGCATCATCTCTGAAACTTGAGCTTAACCACTACTACAGACTTGATTTCAGAAGACAAGCCTCAGGATTAGGGCTATTTCATAGACACTACCGCCTGTGAGTGAAAATTAGGGCTATTTTTAGAGGAGGACCTTTTAAGAGACCCATCTCTATTAATTGAGTTCAACCCATCCGGCCCAACTAGTCCTGTATACCAAACTCTAGCACATATAGTAGATCTCCATCTTCCGCACCTTCATTCCTCCCATCAGTAGCCACACACGCCATCTCTCTCTCTGTGTGGATCTTGAGACCGGCGGTGCTCCCCTCTGACAGTGGCGCTAGGGGCCTGCTCCCCTACAGAAGCAGTACTCTAGGCCTGCCCTCCTCCAGTAGTGGCACTCAGGGCTCTCCCCTTTTCTAGCCTCCTCGAAAACGAGCGGCATCAGATCCTCACCGGCTCTCCTCCTCTCCAGCTATGCTGTGGTGCCAAGCTCCAACCCCCATGGCGTTGGTTATTCATGACCCAAGGTCATCTACCTGCGGCTCCAAAGCAATTACGGCTGAGGCTGAGGCGAATCTAGTGAAAGGTAGTGCCAAATCTTCTCCTCACCACATGTAGCTCCAGGATATGTGGTGACGCTTCCCAATGTGAGAAGATGATAGCTATTTCCTTTCCTCTCAATTTTTCTATCACTGTTCTCCTCCTCACAGGTGTGGTAGGATGGATGGCGAGGGTACGGGGAGAGAGGACATCATGGCGGAGGTAGGGGAGGAGGGAGGAGGGCAGGGGAAGGTAGTGGATGGCCCGATGGTGAAGAGAGAGGATGGGTGGTGGCAAGGAGGCAAAGTACGACATGGTAGTGGCATGCAGATCAACGGCGTGGCAGCAACATGTGGATTGATGGTGTGGCAGTGGTGTTCGATCGTATCGACATCGTGGTGATGCCTCAGCGACCTAGATCGAGGCCCAGGCTTGATTGCACATTTGGGGCTGAGTTTTTTTGTTTTTTATTTGGATTAAAAGTGGTGTTCATGCACAACGGTCTTTGTAAATCAAGATCAACACAGACATTGAAGCAGAGGCGGTGTGGTGCATGTCTTGGTTAACCTATTTTGCCCATATCTATAAAACATTACTGTGCTAGTCAACCTTTATCATGCTAGTAAAGTCCCATCACAAGAATTCTAACTAGTTTAGCTTACATGAATAACTCATTCTTTAGAACTTAAACCCTTAGCGTGAGTGCACACTTCTAAATTAAGGTTTACAAATGGAAGCAAATAACATGTTATGAGCAGGCTGCTCACCCATCTCTAGGAAGTCGCCTTAATCAATAGGAAATAGTAGAGGTAGGGACATTTGCCCATCTAAGAAAACCAATTAAGAAAATCACATTGCTTGCCCAATGAGTGATAACAGCACCAGCATGCCAGTCATGCAACAACACAAGTTGTGCACACCACCATAGCCCCATATGCCTTGCACAATGTTTGAGGAAGATGTATGGTGCCTACTTGAACTAGTGCCTATGACCACACCAGAGCAACCCCCTCTCTCTTGCCTAATCAAGGCACCATCTCGCCTGAGGAGAGCCACTCTCCGTGGCCGTCCCCGATCTCCATGTGTTTGGATTGGACCATATCTACAAAGAAGGGATCGAGGGGAGATGAGGGTAGAGGTCATCGATGAATCCGAATGTCAAAAGGAGAGAGAGGAGTAGGCAAACGCCTATTGGATCCATCTGAGGCCGCTCCTACATTTGATCTTGCTCTGCACATAGGAGATCTAGAATTGTTCTGATCATGCCTCCCCTACTCTGTTAGGTTGAGGCAACCATGAGTGGGTAGGGCAGTGCTGCACCCACAACCGTGTTGGCAAGGTTGAAAGCCCTAGTTTGGTTTTGGCTAATTGATGAAACCTATTGGACTAATCCTTGAGTTAAGTGTGTAGACAAGATAGGGTGGTCCAAGCCAAGTGGTAGAGCAAGATGAAGATGGACATGTGATGATGGTGATCAAGCTCCAACTTAAAAAGAAGAGAGAGAAATAAAAACCCAAGGTTGGTCAAAGCAAAGGTATCAAATAGGTTTTTATTTTGGCACTCAAGACACCATAGAGAGTATGAGTGTATTTAGGGTCGATAGCTGTACTATGAAGAGGGGAAAATTGTGGTTTAATCGATTATCAAGTGCCACTAGGTGTTGCTAATCATGCATATGCATTAGGACCTAGTGTGCTAATCTAACACCCTTAGGATTTTGTTTGGAATGTCGCTAACTCACGTACACATGTATTAAAATACTTGGAGTTGGCACACATGCACAAGGGTGAAGTGTTTGGTGTTGAAAAGGTCAAGTGAAGGGCGACCGGACTCTAGATCTCGGTGTGACCGGACCCTGAGGGCACGAGTCCGGTCCTAAACCCTTGGTCTCATGCAGCCTTGGTGGATTGACCAGACCTAGGTCTGCTCAGTGACCGGAAGCTGGCTATGCAAGTCCGGTCATGGGTAACAGAGGAGGCACGGTAGCGAGGCAGCGATCGGACTCAGGTGTAGGGGCACGACCAGACACGACCTTCACACTATTCCTCAGCTGGCACAGCGTGCAGTAGGCGGTTGGACCCAACAGCGAGTCTGGTCACTATTGACAAGACATGTCCGATTAAGAATTTCACGTTCTAGACCTCTCTATGTTGAGATCGGACGCATGGCCTGGAGATTCCAGATATCCGAGAGGCGAGTCAGGTCATAACTTAACTGAGCGCATGCACATGAGATGACCATTGGGATCGAATGCTCGACGTTGAACATGAGGGTCACGTGGCTACAATCCAGTGACTGGACCCTTCCCTGGTGAGTCTAGTTAGTTCGACGGTCGAGTCCGGTCACCACGCAGTGAGCCCCATGAAGGGGCATAACGGCTCTATTTGTTTGGGGCCTCTATAAATACTTGTTGGTCAGCTCTAACTCACTCTCTTGGACATTCTGATCATTGATACATCCTTGTAAGCTAAGACAAACACCTTCCACTCATCTCCTTCATTGATTCACCATATTTGTGAGATTGGGAATGATTCTAGTGCATTTGCTTAGTGTTTGAGCATCTAATGGCACTAGTGATCATGTGAGCTGCAGGATTGCTTGTTACTCTTGGTGGTTGCCGCCACCTAGATAGCTTGGAGTAGCTCTTGGTGATTGGCATGAGTCGGCGATTGTTTGTGGCCATCCGGGTGGTGATTTGTGAGGGGTTCTTGGGCTTATTCCCTAGTGGAGCACCAAAAGCCACTCTAGTGAATTGCTCGTAGCTTGTGGATCCCCATCTTGTGTTGGTTGTGTGGCACCCGATTGCAGGTTAGGCATGTGAAGCCTATAAGCGCATGAACCTCCAAGAGGGTGTATTGCTACAACAGGGACATAGCTTGTCGGTAAGCAAGTGAACCTTAGAGGAAAAATCATTGTGTCATCTTGTCTCCATGGAATTCATTGATATGTTGATTGATTGTCACTTGCCAGGTCGGTATATTATCATTACCCTTCTCTTGCATTACATTTTGTATTTATCTTGTGTAGAGCTTGTGGTTTCCTAGCTAGTTGAGTAGCTTAGTTTAATTAGTTGTGATTAGTTTCTAGATTAGCTCAACTAGTATAGATAGTAGTTTGTAAATCAAGATCAACACAGACATTGAAGCAGAGGCGGTGTGGTGCATGTCTTGGTTAACCTATTTTGCCCATATCTATAAAACATTACTGTGCTAGTCAACCTTTATCATGCTAGTAAAGTCCCATCACAAGAATTCTAACTAGTTTAGCTTACATGAATAACTCATTCTTTAGAACGTAAACCCTTAGCGTGAGTGCACACTTCTAAATTAAGGTTTACAAATGGAAGCAAATAACATGTTATGAGTAGGCTGCTCACCCATCTCTAGGAAGTCGCCTTAATCAATAGGAAATAGTAGAGGTAGGGACATTTGCCCATCTAAGAAAACCAATTAAGAAAATCACATTGCTTGCCCAATGAGTGATAACAGCACCAGCATGCCAGTCATGCAACAACACAAGTTGTGCACACCACCATAGCCCCATATGCCTTGCACAATGTTTGAGGAAGATGTATGGTGCCTACTTGAACTAGTGCCTATGACCACACCAGAGCAACCCCCTCTCTCTTGCCTAATCAAGGCACCATCTCGCCTGAGGCGAGCCACTCTCCGTGGCCGTCCCCGATCTCCATGTGTTTGGATTGGACCATATCTACAAAGAAGGGATCAAGGGGAGATGAGGGTAGAGGTCATCGATGAATCCGAATGTCAAAAGGAGAGAGAGGAGTAGGCAAACGCCTATTGGATCCATCTGAGGCCGCTCCTACATTTGATCTTGCTCTGCACATAGGAGATCTAGAATTGTTCTAATCATGCCTCCCCTACTCTATTAGGTTGAGGCAACCATGAGTGGGTAGGGCAGTGCTGCACCCACGACCGTGTTGGCAAGGTTGAAAGCCCTAGTTTGGTTTTGGCTAATTGATGAAACCTATTGGACTAATCCTTGAGTTAAGTGTGTAGACAAGATAGGGTGGTCCAAGCCAAGTGGTAGAGCAAGATGAAGATGGACATGTGATGATGGTGATCAAGCTCCAACTTAAAAAGAAGAGAGAGAAATAAAAACCCAAGGTTGGTCAAAGCAAAGGTATCAAATAGGTTTTTATTTTGGCACTCAAGACACCATAGAGAGTATGAGTGTATTTAGGGTCGATAGCTGTACTATGAAGAGGGGAAAATTGTGGTTTAATCGATTATCAAGTGCCACTAGGTGTTGCTAATCATGCATATGCATTAGGACCTAGTGTGCTAATCTAACACCCTTAGGATTTTGTTTGGAATGTCGCTAACTCACATACACATGTATTAAAATACTTGGAGTTGGCACACATGCACAAGGGTGAAGTGTTTGGTGTTGAAAAGGTCAAGTGAAGGGCGACCGGACTCTAGATCTCGGTGTGACCGGACCCTGAGGGCACGAGTCCGGTCCTAAACCCTTGGTCTCATGCAGCCTTGGTGGATTGACCAGACCTAGGTCTGCTCAGTGACTGGAAGCTGGCTATGCAAGTCCGATCATGGGTAACAGAGGAGGCACGGTAGCGAGGCAGCGATCAGACTCAGGTGTAGGGGCACGACTAGACACGACCTTCACACTATTCCTCAGCTGGCACAGCGTGCAGTAGGCGGTTGGACCCAACAGCGAGTCTGGTCACTATTGACAAGACATGTCCGATTAAGAATTTCACGTTCTAGACCTCTCTGTGTTGAGATCGGACGCGTGGCCTGGAGATTCCAGACATCCGAGAGGCGAGTCAGGTCATAACTTAACTGAGCGCATGCACATGAGATGACCATTGGGATCGAACGCTCGACGTTGAACATGAGGGTCACGTGGCTACAATCCAGTGACTGGACCCTTCCCTGGTGAGTCTGGTCAGTTCGACGGTCGAGTCCGGTCACCACGCAGTGAGCCCCATGAAGGGGCATAACGGCTCTATTTGTTTGGGGCCTCTATAAATACTTGTTGGCCAGCTCTAACTCACTCTCTTGGACATTCTGATCATTGATACATCCTTGTAAGCTAAGACAAACACCTTCCACTCATCTCCTTCATTGATTCACCATATTTGTGAGATTGGGAATGGTTCTAGTGCATTTGCTTAGTGTTTGAGCATCTAATGGCACTAGTGATCATGTGAGCTGCAGGATTGCTTGTTACTCTTGGTGGTTGCCGCCACCTAGATAGCTTGGAGTAGCTCTTGGTGATTGGCATGAGTCGGCGATTGTTTGTGGCCATCCGGGTGGTGATTTGTGAGGGGTTCTTGGGCTTATTCCCTGGTGGAGCGCCAAAAGCTACTCTAGTGAATTGCTCGTAGCTTGTGGATCCCCATCTTGTGTTGGTTGTATGGCACCCGATTGCAGGTTAGGCATGTGAAGCCTATAAGCGCATGAACCTCCAAGAGGGTGTATTGCTACAACAGGGACATAGCTTGTCGGCAAGCAAGTGAACCTTGGAGGAAAAATCATTGTGTCATCTTGTCTCCATGGAATTCATTGATATGTTGATTGATTGTCACTTGCCAGGTCGGTATATTATCATTACCCTTCTCTTGCATTACATTTTGTATTTATCTTGTGTAGAGCTTGTGGTTGCCTAGCTAGTTGAGTAGCTTAGTTTAATTAGTTGTGATTAGTTTCTAGATTAGCTCAACTAGTATAGATAGTAGTGACATAGCCATTGAGTGCTTAGTGATCATAGCTAACTAGACTTGTGGATAGGTGGCTTGAATCCCTAGTAGTTCTAGCGCAAAACTTGCATTACACCATTTTGTTGTCTAACTATTTGTTCTAGTGTTGTACTAGAAATTTTTATAGGCTATTCACCCCCCTCTAGCTATTTAGGACCTTTCAAAGGTGGCCGCTCTAGGTGGCAGCACATGGAATAGAGAGGAGAGGATGCTACTCGGGCACCGAGGTTGGAGAGGAGAGCAAGCCGGTTGGGTGAGAGAGGAAATGAGAGGGACATTGGGAATGACGGGGTGAGTGGGCCTATAAGAAGGGAGCGGATGAGGGAGGGAGGCTAGGAGTGTCCTTTGAGTCACTTGGGCGGTTCGGGATGGGAGGTCTCCGCACACGCCTGTTCTTCTATATGGGCACTCCTATGAAAACAAGTGCGCTCACTCTAGTGATCCTCGGTGGCTACTCCGCAGCTAATCTCTGACGAAAAGGAGGAGATCCAACGTGGGGCTTGACGTTGCATCGATCCACCATGGTAATTACTTGTTTCCCCATCTCCCGCGTCTAGGGTAGAGGTTTTCGTGGTTGAGGTCAGCTATGTTTTTGGGAGTTCGGTCATGCTAGAAACCATGGGAATCGACATCTTACTCTTGCGTTTCCTCCGTTTGCGTTATCCCCCCAAAAATCTAAGAGCTCGCATCATAACCAATGGGGGCGAATTCAGGATGAGATTCGGTCGAGATTTCGCAGAAATGTTGACATTCGGTTTCAGGGCCCTGCTTCATAATCGTGGAGATGCTATACATGAATTTAGAGGATTGGATGAATGCGAATCATTTCCCACCATTGAGTTTGGTTCAGAAGAATCCTACTGTGGCAATTGGGCTTCCCAAACATTCGCAACCTGACAATCTAGCTAGATTTGATAGAATAAAACATCACAAGGTCCCGCCGATTGCTGTAGTTGATTCTCATTCCATTGCAGTGGCAATCTACCAATTCAGTTTTCTTGGATCAGTAAGGACCAGCTGAATAAGGCAGACAATGGTTGTGCCAGGTCAATTGAGCAAATTATGCAAGAATTGCAGCCGCCATGGATGGCAGAGCTTCAGGATGCAGAGGTAGAACCGGCTCGGCGGGAAGATGCGAGCGCGAAACAGACAAAAAGTAAACTCATGGTGGAGGAGAAAAGGAAAGTTGGGCTGGCCCAGTCTGGCCCGTCCATAGAAGACCTTTTTTTCTCACTCCTATTCCCCACCTATGAAACCCCCAAAACCCCATCACTGCTCTCACCAATGGTTCTGGGTCGCCGCCGCTAGAGTTTGGGACCCGGGGCAGAGCGATTCCTGGTGAGCGCCAGTGATATTAGACAGTTCGGCATCCGGGCCAAGCATCTCGGCCGTGTCCACCCTTCAGCCACTGACGGGAGATCTTTTGTTGAGGTAGCAAAGTCAGCCATGGAGCATAAGCCTTTTCAGAGAGAAGGGGAAGCGCTTTCGAGATGGCCATGAAGGTGACCGCTACCGGGATAGGCGTGATGAGTTTCAAGGCCGTGACAGGCGGGATCGATGTGAGTTTCATGAGTTCAATGATAGAGATCTGCGTTAGAATCGCCAAGTGATTAGAGATCAAAATCAGAGGGATTTCCTAGGGTCGCAAGCTTGTTGGCGAGGCACAAGAGGTACGAGATGTGAGGCGGATGACGGAGGAAGACCTTCGCCACAAGATAGAAGATCATAGAAGAGGGTACATTCAACATCAGAATTGGGGCGCAGATACAGGTCAGTCCTCTGGTCTTCCCATGACGTGCTTCAACTGTAATGACTATGGCCATCATCAATCAACTTGCAAGAAGCCTCCATTCTGTTACAGTTGTAGAGATACTGGTCACAAATCTACTCAGTGCCCTATGATGCGTTCCAACAAAGGGTTACGTTTATGTGGGTATGGGATACCCGGCCAAATTTTTTATGCTCTGGATGTGCCTGAACCGAAATATGAAAATGAAGTGGTAACTGATTCTTCTATTAGAGCTCTGGTTTCTATGTTAGAGGGTAGAGGAACTAAGCTTCGTATTTCGACAGAACTGCGTTATCTGGTGGATTCAGAATGGGATTGGGGATGTGAAACGCATATCTGGTAGTGAATTTATTGTCAACATTCCCTCCAAGGCAGTTATGACCTTACTCAACAAGATGGGCAAGATCAAGTTCATTACTGCAGACATTCTTGCTATGGTTGAGGAGACAACGCTAGACCCAGATGTATTTCAGATGCTTGAGTCAGTATGGGTTAGAGCAGTGGGTATCCAAGATAATGCAAGATCAGAATTTGCTATCATGGAATTGGCTAGATTGGTTGGGGATCCTGAAGAGGTTCATCTACCTTCATTACAATGGAGATCTGTGTGGATTAGAATTTCATGTAAGAATCCAAATAAAATTGGGGGGACCTATGAAGTTTTCATTAACAAAAAAGGGAGGAAGATTTCCTGGTACTACTCTGATAAGCTAAGCAAATTCCCACCTTCCAAGCCTGATGATGATTTAGATGATAATGATGATGAGATTACAGATGAGGAGGACCCTGAATCTCAAGAGAGCCATGGTTGGCTTGAGTCTGGCAAGCCACCCCCAAAAAGCCCAACTAACAATACTGGAGCAGGGACTTCAGATTACAAAGGAAAGAAATGTGGTTTGTTGGTTTTATCTGAAGCAGATGGATCAAGTGCTAGTACTGATGTTCTAAAAGAAATACAGAACCTAGGCTTCTATGCTAAATCCTCATAATATGGCGCAACAATAGGTTAAGAGGCTCTCTGAGGTGTTCCCTGACTCCCAGATAATCATTCAAGATGAGTCTGTTGTTAAGATGCCTGAATCAGTGCTGCCTCCGGAATCAAATCAGACAATTTTTAGCACTAAGGACAGTGAACCTGTGATGACAATACATCCACCAGCTAGTCAAGAAGCCAATACCATAACTGAAGAAGATAGGACAACACACTATGATCATCTTGAGCTGGGTATGGGTGAGCTAGAACAGTCACAAGAAGCTAGTCACAACTCAGAGAAGAAGATTGAGGACAGCTTCGCGAATCCTGGAGTTCGGGCTTTAGAAATAATGCAGAACGGCTCAACGTCACTGGAGATCACTCAACCTGAGATAGACGCTTGATATTTCGATCCCTGACAAGAGGCTTCTTCGCGCCACCAGGCAAAGCTCAAGGGCCCAAGACAAAGAAGTGCAGGTTCTGGAGAAGGCCATTGCCTAGAAAAGCTGGTACTAAAGGTACTACCTCATGTTCCTCTAAACCTTCTGTTAACTCCTCTAGTTCTTTAGATACCATTGCTAGAGTTTGTGGCTTCTCCTTGGGTAAAGAGGAGGCAACTAGATTGGCAAACATTTCTTTGATCCAGGCTAAAGAAGAGGCTTTGATTGCTTTGGCTAATGCTAAGCAGAAAATTGTGTTGAGTTCTTATGATATTAGAGGTGGGTCCTGTGATGAGAGTTCTAGTGAACAACAAGCCCCTGTGTTAGAGTTGGAAGGGGTCAGAGCCAATATTGATGATAATTTATCACAGTTAGATAAAGGATGAAGATTCTTTTCTGGAATGTTAGAGGTTTAGGGAGTGCAGGTAGAAGAAAGCTTCTTATAGAGTTGGTTAATAAACACAGCTTTGATTGCATTTGCCTACAAGAAACTATTAAAACTACTTTCAAACAGAGAGAGTTGGATAGATTTGCAGGACAGAAGGATATGTTTTGGTCTTGGCTTCCTTGTATAGGGCATTCTGGGGGTCTCTTGATGGGAATAGACAAGGAGCTAGCTTCAGTAACAGATGAAGACAGAGGAGAGTTTTTCCAAAGCTGCACATTGACAATGAAGGATGATGGTTTTCAGTGGATGCTTGTTAACATTTATGGACCTGCTCATGATGACAGAAAGTTAAAGTTCTTGGAGGAAATTCAAAACAAGGTGTTGAGTTCAGAGTTTCCAATTTTACTAGGTGGTGACTTCAATTTGGTAAGAAAGGTGGAGGAGAAGTCATCTGGTAATGTCGATGTCCACTTAATGGAGGCATTCAATGACATGATCAATACTACATTCCCTAAGAGAGTTGCATAGGACAGGTAGTAGATACGCATGGACCAACAAGCAAAATCGCACCGATCATGTGTGTGTTGGATAGAGTTCTCGTTTCAAATGCTTGGGAAGACAAGTTTGACCTCACTACTGTGGTAACAACTCCGAGGTCAGGATCAGACCACAACCCAATTTTGCTTGACACAGGGCGATGGCTTGGTTCTGAAGCAATACTACTTTAGATTCAGTGCTCATTGGTGGAATCAACTAGGTTTTCGAGATTGGGTTCAAAGCAAGTGGCCAACTAGATATAAGTTTGATTCGCTAGACCATTGGCATGTCACTTCGAGCAAACTTAGAAGAGCTATTAAAGGTTGGGGTCAGAATAAGGACAGTCAACAGAGAAAAGCTAAGCATGAGATCATGAGGAGAATATCAACTTTAGATGAGTGGAGTAATTCTAGACGTTTGGCTCAGATATAATGGGCGGAGAGATATGAACTAGAGAAAGGCCTTCAGCAGATATTAACAGATGAGGAAATACAATGGCAAAGAAGAGGTGGGGAAAAATGGATGCTAACTGGTGACTCAAACACAAGTTATTTTCATAAGTGCGCCAATGGTAGAAGAAGGAAAATGCAAATCTCTATGTTAGAGGTGGATAACCAAGAGGTAATAGATCCGCAACACTTAAGAGATCATGTAACAGAATATTACAAACAATTATTTGGAAGTGCGGAAGTAGCAGATATGCACCTAGATTTGGAGTTATGGTCTGATGAACAACAAATCCAACAAGCTGACAATGAACTGCTTACCAGACCTTTTACTTTAGAGGAGATTGATATCACAATTAAAGAGATGAAGAACAATACTGCTCCTGGGCCTGATGGTTTTTTGGTAGAATTCTTTAAATCTTTTTGGCCCCTAATTAGAGATGACATTAAGGAGATGCTAGATAATTTGCATGCTAGGACTCTAGAGTTATGGAGATTGAACTATGGGGTAATAATCTTACTGCCTAAGGTTAAACCAGCTACTAACATCAGGCAGTTCAGACCAATTTGCCTGTTAAATGTCATTTACAAGATCACAAAGACCTTGACTCTGAGACTCACAGCTGTAATTAATAAGGTGATCAGCCCCTTTCAAATAGCCTTCATCCCCGGTAGAAATATTTTAGAGGGAGTAGTAATCCTCCAGGAGGTTCTGCATGAGCTGAGAGTCACTAAAACTTCTAGAGTTATTATCAAATTAGATTTTGAAAAGGCCTATGATAAGGTCAATTGGAATTTTCTGGAAGAAGTGTTAAATAGGAAGGGTTTCTCCGATACTTGGATACAGTGGATTAACAAAGCTGTCAGAGGGGGAAGAGTATGTATAGACTTAAATGGAGAAAGGGGGAATATTTTAGAATCTACAAAGGGTTAAGACAGGGGGACCCCTTATCTCCTTTATTATTCAATTTGGTAGCTGATGCTCTGTCAGCCATGCTTACAAGAGCTTGTGATGCTAGTATTATCCAGGCCTGGTGCCCCACTTAGTAAATAGAGGTCTTTCACATTTACAGTATGTAGACGATACAGTCATCCTTCTCCAGTATTCTCCAGAGATCCTTTCAAATGTCTGGTTGATTCTATCTTGTTATGAAGCCTTGTCTGGGATGAAGATCAATTTTGAGAAGAGAGAGATCTTTACAATTGGTCTTTCAGAAGAAAAGCAGTGTGTGGCAGCTAATGCTTTAGGCTGCAAAATTGGATCCTTTCCTTTGAAGTACCTTGGGTATGCCTGTAAATGGTTCTCAAATCTCCAAGGCTCAATTGAGTTATGTCAGTGACTAAGACTGAAAAAAGGCTAGGAACTTGGCAGTGTGAGTACCTGTCCTCTAGAGGCAAATCTACGCTGATTGACTATTGCTTGTCCAGCATTCCTATGTACACCATGGGGGTGTATCAACTATATGAGGGGAACTTTCAGAAACTCTGATTCAATCAGATCTAGATTTTACTGGCAGGGGACTTCCAAGAAAAGGAAATATCACATGATTAAGTAGGGAAGCTCTGAACAGGCCCAAAGAGTTTGGTGGGTTAGGTTTCCTAAATGCTAGAGTTATGAATGTATGCCTGCTAGCTAAATGGATAGGACAAATTGGAAAGAGGGGACAGTAGTCTGTGCTGCTCATTGTTACGTAATAAATATTTGGGTGACAGAAGTATTTTTCAGATTAGGAACAGGAAAGGCTCACAATTTTGGAGGTCGCTGTTAGATGTAAGAGAGTGGTACCAAAGAGGTCGCTGTATTAATATTAGAGCTGGGTTCCAAACTAGACTCTGGCATGATTGTTGGTTAGGTAGCTGTCCACTGAAAATTAGCTTCCCCAAGCTGTTCAACATTACTTCAAATCTAGATATAGAGGTGGCTAATGCTTTTGTAAATGGACAATGGCACATAGGATTTAGAAGACAATTGGTGGGTGATCTGTTAGAGGAATGGGAGCACCTGCAAAACCTTCTAAGTGAAGTTGAGTTATCAGAGGGCCGTGATGAGGTTTTCTAGGCATTAGAGAGAACCAAAAAGTATTCGACGAGATCTTTGTATAGATGGATGACTTCTGGAGGCATGATTGATAGGCATATGTTGCTGATCTGGAAAAGCAATATCCCACTCAAGGTTAAGATTTTTATGTGGATGGCGTCTCATGATAGAATCCAGTGTGCAGTTCAGTTAAAGAAGAAGTGGTCAGGGGCCGAGGAATGTTTCACCTGCGGCAAACTTGAATCCTCAGATCATATTCTATTCCAATGCCCGCTAGCTGTGTTCCTTTGGTCTTTTATGAGAGATTGCTTGGGCTGGGAGACTTCTCCAGGTCAGTTGCGATTCCTTTTTTCGAGAGATCGTGGACAGATGTAGAGGTGTAAAGCAGGGGTGACTTTGTTCTTATGTGCAGGTGCGCTGTGGATAATTTGGAAAGCTCGTAACGACATGGTGTTCAACAAGAAGCTGATATCCTCCCGATGGTGCTCATATACAAAACAATCACGCTGGTGAAGACTTGGAACCCTCTCCTGAAGCCAAAGTTGAAGCCCCTGGCGAATGAAATGATTCTAATGGTTTCAGCAAGCGCTGCTTCTATGTAACTGATCTTCGCGCGTTACGCTCTTAGTTTCTGGTGTTAGCACGACTTTTGTGATTTGTCTAAACTTCTGTTACAGGTCTTTGTCGAGTTGGTTCTAGTTAAGTCACTCTTTGAAATGTTTGAACTCTTTTGTAAGCTGGTGTTCCCAGCATCGGATCGTTGGCTTGATAAGCTTTCAATAAAGCCGGGCAATGCCTCTGATCTAAACAAAAAACAAATAAAACATACAAAAATAAAAAACAAAAAAGATTATATAATTGTTCGAGTAATTGTTACTATTATTATTTATGAACAATCAATTTACATCAATTAAGCACAAAACTTACACCCAAACAAGAATAGTAAAATATAGTCCAATAAGATATAATCAGCCATTAGTAATCAAACAAAGCTTCTCTCAAGAGCATCTGGCCCCATGCTGTTTGAGAGAGCAGAACAAGGCAGAGGCAACAGAGCAGGCAAGCCAGGGACATGTCGTGGTTGCAATTTCCAAGCATGAAGACGACAACCGGGTGGGCAGCTAGCTGAGAGAGATGGCGTGGGAGCTATGGCCTGAGACCCGGCGTGGCCCTGGATTCAATCGTGCGGAGCAAACAGAGCGGCGGAGAGAGCAACACGTGTCAAATCGGATGGATAGGAAATTGAGTGACCAAACCCCGTAAAACACCCTAGCGCTACATAGATTTACCGTATTAGATTATAAGGAGCCTAACTCTTAACCAAGGTCCTATATGAATGAAGGCTTTGCTTTTTGTTAGCAGAACTTGAGTTTTCAGTTTGGAAACCCTATCCATAATACAGCACGTAGAATAATGTGTATTTACACATTATTGTAAACTGCAGGGTAATTCTCAAGTTAATTGTATGAGGTCAATCTGACTAGATCGAATTATCTGGGCCCTCAATATTAGCAAAACGTCTTTGTATATTTGCTGCAGGCATTATTGAGAATTAAATCAAAGGGTACATAGATGAGGGGGCAAAAATCTTGCAAGAAACTCTCATATACAGGAAAAACACAATAATCAAACTGGTCACCTACTTGTCTTCATCAGTTCAAGAGAAATTCTGCCATCCTTCAAAAGTACTGAAAGTAATCAACATGTCTATTGGAAAAATGGAAAAACACTCGGTTGTTGGTTAGATTTCTTATGGTAAAACTTGTATACCCAGGTTTAGCTTCTCAACTTAACCGATGTTTTTCTCTCAATTTATTTTAAAATTTAAGGGGCAATTCTTTCAATAGTAAGCTATGTTCCCGTTGACAGCGGGTGCTATAATAACTTTGTCAATCTCATGATCTGGTTGCTCTATCTTGATAAGTGCTCTTGTAAGATTCGGTCTCACTTGTACAGCAGTGTACAGCGGAAAAAAAATTGCATGCGGCCCATCCGCATGCAGCATTCGTGCGGACTCCAGACCTGTTCCGGCCAGTGGACCTGTTAATATGACAAGCACCGTGTGTTAGCTCCTAATTTTTTTTCCACGTGGTGCAAATTGGTTGGACGACCGTTTTTTTCCACCTGGTGCAAATTGGTCCGTACGTTGCTGGGTGCGGTCGGTCTCCACTTAATTTTTTTCCTGTACGGCAGGGCCATGACAACACTTTTTTTCATAATCCTTAGCCTGTTTCTTACGCTGTGAGTATAATATATAGTAGCATATATCTGGGAAAAAAGATTGCTTGTCGGTTCCTCACAAAAAAGGAACAATATTTGTATTTGCGTGAAGAAGAACAACAGGTGCTCATTTTATTTTATTGATTGAAGTACATGGGAACACAAAGCCCACGAACATAATATATATATGGTCTACGCGATCGAGTACGTGATCGAGATCGACGGACCGCAGTAGCCTGTTGGACATCGGACAAATCAAAAGCACTCCTTCAATTCATGCATGCTTCTACTTGACTTGAATGCTGACGTCGATCTTCCTGCGCGCCCGCTCCTTGATCTTGGCGACAGTGACCCTGAGCACGCCGGACTTGAGCTCCGCCTCCACGCCCTCCCTGCTGTACCCCGCCGGGAGGAGCATCCGGGCGTAGATCACCTCGCCGCCCTGCTGTGCCGCCGCCTCCTTGCTAGCTTCTGCCGCCGTGGCGCCCCTTCTGGTCTGCTGCTGGGGAGCATAATCCGTGACACCACCGCCAGGGCTCCGCTGCCCCATGTCCCCACCAACGACATGGAATTTCTTCTTGATGACGAGCACGTCCTCGTCGATCTCCACGGCGAGGTCATACTGGGACAGCCCAGGCACCTCGAACCACAGGTTCACCTTCTCGGCGTCCTCCTGCAGCTGCCACCGTTCCTCACGTGGTGGCACCGGGTGCACCAGAACTGTTATTTCACCGTACCGGTGCACATGTTACTTATATGCCTTGTACCGTTGGATTGAAACGAAATACACTACTAATTACCTATACAATGCAAGATATATATTCGCATGCATGCATTGAAATCAGAAAAGAAAATGTATCGGCGAGCGAGCTCACCGAAGGCAGGGATGTTAAATGGATGCAAATCCGTCTTTGGGTTGTGATCCCCTTTCTGGCTGGTCGCACAAGACACAGAAAGGGGCCGGGGCATCCTCTGGGAAGAAAGGGAAGCCACCCCCACCGCTGCTGGTCTCCCGGAGGAATAGACTGCCGGACGCACTGCGGACCCGAGGCTCAGAAGGGTGCAAGAAGTGACCGTCGACATTGTCGCACCCTTGATTTCAATGTAACTCTAGATAGCTCCTCCCTACTGATATCAGCAAGAAGATGTAAGGATGTCTTGTGTGAGAGGCGGAGAAGATTGTGAAGTAATTTATAGATAGGAAGATACTACAGAGAGATACAACAACACTGACAAGGTTACCTTTGCTTGGCCCATGAATGAGAGGAATAAAGCGGTTTCTGCGTTGCTTTATCTTGAAGGGATTTGCCATGCTGCAAATGATGCCAATCTTGTAGTTGCAAGGCAGAGAAAAGAACAATACCAGGTGTCATGGATGCAAGTCTAGTTTTGTTGTCTAGACTAGACTGAAGGAACCAGAAATTCTAGTTAATGTAGGCACGAAAAACAAAATTACAGATGTGTTGATTCCTTGCTTCCTTCGGATACACTGGCGAAAAAGCAATTGCATGGTGTGTACGCATAACGCGTGTACGACATCAGTACGCAAATTTGCTAAGTTTGTTTTTATAAGGAAGAGCATATCTTTCATTAACCATTGGCTCTAGGCAGATCACCAGAGACCAAAGCAGTTACCCTGAGCAGCGAGATCTCGCCCCCATACAAAGCTAGGCGATTAACCACTTTGTTGCATGATCTCGAACATACTCGGATTTCACATAGCACAAAAGACTCGCTAATGAAGTTTCTAATCTAACGGAACACGCACCCATCCACACTCCTATCCTTCTCTGTTGAGGTCAGGCCTTTCTGCAAATTAATTTGTTGCATTTGTTTCAAGTATAATTCGACTGATTCCAAATTGAGCAACTCGACTAAAACTCATCAGGCTGCTTGTGCTTCTGCCTGCAAAGGACAAGAGACTCCAATTATTTCCCACATCCCTCTTCCAGGAACTCACCATTTTTAATTAGGCTCCCTACGGTGTGCTTCTAGAGTGACGCCCAAACATTGTCTCCCTTCCAGGCATCACTCTCTATATCGCAGCTACCAGTGCAAACTTCTGAAAATTCTGGAGCGGAGCAAGCTGAAGCTTCGGTGCCTTGCAACTAAAGAATAATATTTCTTCTATCAAGTGTGGGGAGAGGAGATGTTACTAGTGTCAGATGAAAGCCAATAGGCAGCACCAGTATTCCTGCATGCCTGGATAGCTTCGGCGCCAATTTTTTAAACACCGTAACTATAAAGACCGATGCTTGTTTGTCCACCGTCACACTCACTTTTTTTCTGGCTCTACTCCACGCTGTGGCCTGTGGAGGGCCTTATTGCGAGCAACACAGCCCATCCACCAGCTTGAGTACTGACCCTGAAACATGCATCTACATTGATCTTGTACATGTCCTCTAGTGGAGGTTCCCACTTTAGCATGCTCTTCCACAATTGAAGGCCATGGCACTTTGATGCATCAAGGAACTCTGGCTCCGCATCATGTTCCATCTTGTCTAGAGCATCCAACACTTCATTATCCACCAATGTGTCATGGCCTATTTCATTGATGGTTTCCTGCACGGTTTCATTCACTGTTTCTTGATCAGTATGACACTCAGCTTCCTGGAAGGTTTCATGCAAGGTTTCATTTACTATCTCCCGCAAGGGTGCCTGGACGGTTTCCTCAGGTAAGTTTTCACCCTGCTCGCCATGCTTGTTCAAAACCTTATAGTTTTTCATGAAACCCCTATGTATCAGATGAAATCGTATCTTCTCGATGCTCTTAAACTCCTTTTCATTCTTGCAATCAGCACATGGGCAGTGTATGTATCCTTTACTCCGTACATTATTTGCTACATACACCATGGCGGCATTCAAAAAAGACCTAATGCCTTCCACGAATGGGGCAAACATAGTTTCCAAGCACATCCATCTATGAATAACACAACTTTTGTGACATAGGTCTACTAATACTAATGTGTCATTCAATTTAATACAATCAAACTATATGATAGCAACGATCAAGATTCAGAAGCCGCCTCCAAAATCAGGAAGCACTCTAAAAGTAAGAAAGATGATTTTTGTTCACAATTTAACCACGGGAAGTAAGCGAGCTACACGAAAGGGGTTGTTAGTTACCAATCTTAGAACATCCTTTGAAAATTGACAGCCTTCACTAGCAAACGGTCGCCAAAAATGGTGGGATGAGCCGCGGCTAAAGAAGTTGATTGAGTGGAGAGGAGGAGGGAAATGGGGTCTTCTTCTTCCAGCCATTTACCACAGCCGGGTTAAATGGATTGCTGACAGTGATATCTGTTTGTACCGCCGGATCGAAGCATATGATATTCAGTGTTCGAACAAACCAGCGGTGAAACTGCTGATCATCGCCGGCACAGGGAATGATCCGGTGTTTCGAATCATTGCGGTTTCCACCGCTGGATCATACGACGAACTGACTGTGCTAGCTTATTTCACCACCGGCTCTAACGGTGGTGTACCCTTTCATCTTGAAACCGGCGGCAAAACTTCTTATCTCCGCTGGTTTATTTGTGCGTCGCGCTTTGGATGATTAGTTGGCAGTGCTAAAGTGTTCCACCGCCGGTGTACCACGCGGCGCGAAGACTGGTACTGTATTCACCGCCGTATCATACACCGGGCCGGCGGTGAAAACGTTTGTCGCCGCCGGTAGGCCACCAAGAAGGGACCCCTTAGGACAAGAGCCGGCGGTGATAAGTACCACGGCCAGTTGTTTCATGACCGGCAGTGATTAAAATTTCTGTAGTAGTGCACGTCACTGTTCAGCATGGACAAATATGTGCCATTGCAAGATCTAGACCGTACATGCACTGATATGTGAAATGTGAAGATCTTGCAATAGATTACAAGTTGGTGAACCAATAATTTGCACCCATCCATCCAGTTCTTGTGTTCCTTCATTATCAAAAAAAGTTCTTGTATTCCAGCCCCAATTTACACTAATAGAAAAGCTCAATTTTTGTTCTTCTCCACCTCCCACCAAGTTGGTGAACCAATTTGCACCTGCAACAGAACCATCCAATTTATAAGAGCATAAGTACAATAGCAATCTCCGAAGCGATCGAACCGTCATACTTGAACCCATATAAACCTGGTAGTCCGATGAAATCACGAAGGATCTCAAACAAACCGACGTACAAACCAAGATCGTACATGGTTCAACATAACCAGTCACATGTTACAATAGGGTCACAAATAGTTCTCATACATCGGAGTTTCAATAGTGTTATTACAACTCAAATTTAGAAGTAGCAGAAGCAACATAGTTTTGAAACAACATCACGATAGTTCAAATACATAGCCAGTTTAGGATCATCTCCAACAAAAAGCACATAGAGGAGACGATATAGAATGACCATACCCTTGGTCTTACTCTCCATCAATAGAAGGAGTTATGCAGTGCTTGCAATAACCATGGTACATCACGCCATCTGCAACAAATGGGAATAAACCCTAAGTACGAGAATGTACTCAGCTAGACTTACCCATCATAAACCAAAATAATAAGACACCAAGGAGCATGCAAGGCTTTATCGATGGAGTTAGCTTGATAATATTTTGCATAAAAGCTTAAGTAATATAACTTGGAGATTTAGTACCTCTAGCATCAATTTGAATACCTATTCAATTAAGCATCTCTAAATTAGCACCTATACTAGAGCAATCACTTGATTAAGCTAACAAGCATTAGTAACCATATCCGGTATAAGAATAATTTGAGCATCATCATAACCATCAAGTTTCCATTAGTGCTTCTATGTTGCCGCTGCTCAGTCAAGTTCTCACTATCCGAGAGAGACAACGATTCGAATCGATTTTGTGACAGAACCGCCCAATTTATACAAGATCAAGTACGGTTGTCCCCGCTTAACACGTTGACACGCGCATACTCTCACTTATATAAACCCGGTAGTCCGCCGAGTGTCACGCAGGACCTCGGTAAATCAACATCACAACCAAGATCGCGTGATTAAGCAAATACACATCACATACGCAGAGTTGCAGCGGAAAGAATATTACAAATAGGTTCATAAATAATAAAACAAGTTTGGATTTCAAAATCGATTAGTGAAAACAACATTGCTTTCGATGGATTTCATTAATATGAGTTCCAAATACATTGCTAGCATAAGTGACATCCTCAGATAAAAGCATATAGATGAGAATAAATATAGAGTCACCGAGCCCACCGGCGGTTAGCCACCATCTTCAACAGGCCGAAACCTCACCTGCAACATGGTGGGATAAACCCTGAGTACTCGAATGTACTCAGCTAGACTTACCCGTCATAACCAGAAATAAAATTGACTCCAAGGAGTATGCAAGGCTTTATAAGTGGAGGTAGCTTGACAACATTTTGCATAAACAGCGATTAACTCAATTATACAATTATGATTCTGTCATCAAGTTAATTAGAACTATCCATCTCTAGATTAGCAACTATCCTGTGCCAAACATGTGGTATATCTTTTTAGAGCATACAATAGTAACCATAGCAGGTGTAGTAATTCCATATTTATCCGAACCATCATGTTCCATACATAGTTACTACGATGTTGGAGCTAGCCAAGTTTCTCACTATCCGGGAGAGACGGCGATTCGAATCGATTTCAACCAGCTGGGAATTTATTCCTAACACAAACCCAGGCAGACCAGATCAACGGTCACCTTAGGTCACCTTTGGTACAACTCAGGTACACATTTCGCGGGTCCGTACTGCGCCGCACAATCTGGAACACCAGATGCCAGGATGCTCAGGCCAAGCCTGCCCTTGGGCTCAGTCTGATCGTTCCCCGGAAGGAGCGCACAACAAAACGGTTCCCGGCCTGAGTTGAATTACTCGGCTTCGCGGTCGGAACGAGTTATCCGGCCAGCTAAGTGATAGGCATGCGTTCAATCTTGTCAGAAGTTCCAACAACGGTACGGTCCTTGATCGGCACAGACGGAATCACATGAGTCAACCTACACATAGACTCCGCCCGGCCTCGATTTACTTTTACCCCATGGTTCTTTTCCACGATAGCAAATATAGCCAACCGTGCTTTGGTATCCACCTATATCTCGCAGGTGACAGGATATCACCCGACTTCTACCGGTCTAAGCATGGCTAAGCATATATTCGATCCTAGACCTATACCGGTTAAAGGTGTAATATCTGGACAAGGAATTTATATGCATCAAGTGGTTCCATTCAACTCTTATAACCTAATGCATCAATCATAAGTACTTAAGTAATCATTTGTAAAATACTAGGAGACTTAAAATGCTCCGGGGCTTGCCTAGGATCCGACACAAATCAGTCAAGTTAGCTTGCTCCGTCTTGACGACGTCTCCACTCTAGGCATGCACTCCAGGGTCCTTCCATCCTCGGGATGGATCCACCAACACCATCTTCGGGTTTGGCTCCAACATCTCGTCCTTCACGTGGTGCATCTAGCGTACCTAGATGAGATGCAAGATGCAAGTGCATGAATATGAAGAATAGTACCAGGAGACGCATCACAAATAGCAAGCAAGACAAGCATCGTTTACACTAAACACACTTAAGTACTTTGCGATGCTTAACTTAACATCACACAATCTATCATGCTAAGCTAACAAAGAATATTATACATGGCACATAAGTCTCACAAGATCTCAGGTGTATCTAACTTAATTACCAAGGACGTGAACCACACCTAGCAACATGCAAAGCAAGTCAAGGTGAAGCAACAACTATAACCGGAATATGCCAATTTCTGGACTTGCAAGCAGCAGCTTCATAAATCAATCATATCTGGAGTTTTATAAATCCAATGATATGAAACAAGACATTTTGAAAAGCTTAGGAAATTATCTACATTTCATCTTCAATCATCTCAGCATGATTCCCAAGTTATCATGACCAAACATGCTAATCTTTTAAGTCTGCGCAGAATGTAATCAAAATCTGACAGTAGACTTATTAAGCATGCAACTCCTAAACTATCAGACCTAGGATCATGAAAATTTAACACAAGCAAGATAAGATAATCATCTACAACTTTTGTATTTACCAAAACTACAGTAAACATCATTTACACCATGAAACTAGTTGCACAAGTAACACTTGCACCAGCAGCCTAAACAGCAGAGGCACAGCTATGGACAGAAAACTTATAGGAACTTTAGAGAAGCATAAATGGAGTTCTAGACCTCTGACAAACATGATTCTTAACTTTATGGAAATCTTATAAAGTTACCTACAACTTTCTTATTATCATCTTAAGATGATTTCATAGCTAACAAGGTCAATTAAACCAAGGAAGACGTCTCTATCCAAAACATGAACAGAAACTGATATGCTACTTTAAACAGCTATAAGTTGAGTTCCACATGTCCAATAAATATGGTTCTGGAATTTTTGGAAAGCTTAATAAATTGTGAACAACTTTGCTATAAACATCTAGAACTAATTCTGCTACTAACAAGGTCACACATGGCACACAAAGCAACCCTGTCTGGGTTTGGGCAGAAACTGCCACAGTACTTTAAACAACTATAGCTAAACACATACTTAACCAAAAATTGTGCTCTTTAGCTTTTTGAAAAGCTTATGAACATTACTACAACTCATTTATTATCAACAAGGCATGATTCATAACTTAACTGAGCCAAACAATGCATACATGCAGAACTGTCCAGAATAGAAGCAAAGCATTATAGGGCAATTGTTATTTTTATAACTCTTAAAATATAAATCCTAAACTCATGAAATTTTTACCAGACAACAATAATCATCTTAGTAGCACTCCGTAAAAATTTCACAATTTTTTGAGCACAACAACTGCAGTTATAAAAAAAAAACAAATAAGACTAGCATTCAAACCCTAACTGCACAAATCCATTTTTACAGCTACAACTTTAAACTAAAACCTGACATATTATAGATCTAGTGCATAGAGAATTTCACAAGGATTCCAAAAAGTCCTCATTTGCTAATTTACGAATTTCCTATGATTTACTATGAAGTTTCAAAGTTTTACCCGATTTACAACAAATAAGTCCTCGGAAGCACTATTCACTTGAGTCAATGACATTGCAGCTAGGCCCCTGACTTACGTCGAATTCTAGTAAACAGTCCCTGACGGGATTAGGAAGCAGAGGAGGCACTGTGGCTCGTCGGTGACGGTCGTAGGGGGCTCTTCGGCGATGGTGGAGCGGCGGCGGAGCACCGGGAAACCCGTGCTGGCGCACGGCGACGTCGGGCCTCACTCGTGCCAGGTCTCGGCCCGGCCAGCAGCGGACCACAGCCTCCTGGCCATGAGCGCCAGCGGCGGCCACAGCGACCTTGCTGGTGGCAGAGTTGCCGGCTGCACCGGCAGCCCTGGGAGACGGCGCTACGGCCGTGAGGCAGAGGGGATGAGGCGGAGATGGTGGCTGCAGCTGGAGGAAGGAGGAGGAGAGGGAGAGAAACATCAGCAGCAGCGGCGTCTTGCCCACTCGGCCATGGCGCTGGCAGGGAGAGGCAGAGAAGAGAGGGAGAGGGAGAATGGAGAGGGAGTGAGTGGAGAGGACAGGGGAAACTCGGTTCTGCACTTAAGCACGGCAAGAAGGCGAGCCGGCGAACGGCACGGGCACTGGAGGCCACGCGGCAACGAAGCACTGCAGGCGGTCGGCCATGAACATTACTGTTCATCAAATTCAAAATTTCAATTCCACTGCGAAAATACAAGCTGAAATCCCATTTTCCTCCCATCATATCTCCTAAACCGATCGATTATTTGCTCCACCGATTATACCGTTGTGTAGGGCTACAAGAGTACTCTAACTTTCCTTAAAGGAGTTTTCCCAAATTCGAAATGGTTTGCAAACTAAAATTCGCCAAATATGGGTACATTGAAACTGAAAACGGGAGGTTCGTCATTTACACTTAGCCAAATTTTAGGGTTCCAAAAACAGCGGTTCATTGAATCTTGTGAGCTCTGTTTGACTAGGTTATGGACCAAACTAGTTCTTGAGCATCAAACAAATTTGGTTCTATTCGACTTAAACTTCAACTTTTATTTAAGGTGTAACTCCATGCAAGCACTATAAGCAATTGGTCAACGTCGGTCAAAGTAGCATCGCGGTAAAGCTTAAATCCAAGTTTTAGACCGATGGAGGTATTTTCTTGTCCTCCGCTCAACACGAACCCTTCATGACTTTTGTTGTAGATTTCAATTTGAGTCGTTTGGCAAGGTAGCAAGGTTTGATTGACGATCTATAATTCCATTCACTTAATAAAGCAATCCAAGAAAGATTATAACTTATCATTTCATGTAACTTTTTGATTCCAAACTTTACGAAACTTTTCCAATCATCCATGTGGGTGGAAATTGATGTGGGGCACATGAAAGAAGTAGATCCAACATTACTCAAGCATACTTTTTTTGGAAAGGGCAACATGTAAGCAATGGTGCATGGTCCAATGTTTAAGTGGTCGCTCATTTTGTAGATTTGATCTTGAAACTTTCATCACCACTTAACATGTCATGTTTGAGTTCAAACCCATTGCTTAACTGGTGGCAAACACCTGGGCGTTACAGCCCTCCCCCCTTAAAGGAATCGCGTCCCGAGATTCGATGCGAAAAAAAAAACTTTTAAGGGAAGAGAAACATGTCCTTCATTTTCCAATATCAGTGATCGCCTTAGGCTACTTAACTTTGGAGTATCAGAGAGGCTAGTTGGGTCAAGACACTTTTTGATACTTGCTCTTCGTCGTAAGCTGCTGTCTGAAGAATTTTCTTCATTGGCGTCCATAAAGCATTTTTACATTGGGAGGAATCCAAGATAGCACGGTCCTGCGTACTTCATCCTCGATGTACGAAGAGTGATACATGCGTAGACTAAATACTTGTAACATCTACTTCCCTAGTGGATATAGCACAGACCATATGGACTTTGCACTAGATCATAATCTCCTGAAGGATACTCGTTGCAATGGTTCCATGTGTGCAGTTCTCTTTCTCTGATAACAATATTGTATGGCCTGAGTCTGCCGTGTGAGTGGTAAACGTAATAGCTGACTCTGTCGGCTCAACGTTCTCAATGATCATTCTTTAGGGAGCCTTTGGATCCAAGTTGCAACAGTGATCTGGGTTGAATCTGATGCAACCTCTTGGGTGAAACACATATAAGGTACCAAAGGCATGTCAGCATTGGAGAACCATTGACGTAGAAGGATGTTAGAGAGGCTTGGAGGACAACACAAGTTGCAAGTAATCACAAAACTAGGGACTAGTTCACTACCAAGCAGGTTGAGTACAATTTGCCTTCGTGGTGCAGTTGCACATCAAGTTGGGTTGACTTGTATCGTAGCAAAACTAGCCTTCTTAAACTATATTTGACGTCGAGGCTTCCATTCTTAGGCCAATCAATATCTCAAAAACCATAATCCAAAAATCTATGGTTTGACACCTTTTCAATTACTTTCGAATTGCAAGGGCACCATTTGACTTCTAGAACACCTTGACTGCTCACGCATTGTTGATCTAAGAGGGCAAAAGCAAGGCACATAGGGGTGCAATTAGTGTTCTCAAGGGTATGGAGGGTTGTCTAACATCAATACACCTATAAGTTGTAATTTCTTGGCATGAATTACAAACACAACCTTCTAATGCAAAGGATGATCGTAGTCACAGCGAAATTGCAGATTCTGTACCCTTTTGTTTTCTATTCATATCTCACAAACTACTGCTCCAATATGCACAAATTTTGGTGGGCATGTAGATCCATGGGTCTTCTAACTACTCACCAAAATTCAACTCAACCGGACACCGTTTGACCATCCAAACAATTCATCTACCAAAACTGCTGTGTTCGGAAATGACAACAAACCAAGCCGACAAGATATCTCTCTAATCCGATGTTTTACTCAACCAATACTCAAACTAACTTAAGACATTGAAGGGTCCTAAGCAAGGAATGAGATCACCAAGTTTGGAGTAAATCCAACTTCGTTTGAGTCACTAATCGCCGGCTTGAAGATAACCGGTTTAGTGCCACAAAATCTAGACAGATTTCGTGTTCTTTCTTTTCTTTGCTTTACACATTGAGGTGTGTGTTTTGCACTCTAAAATCTTTCTCATAGCAGCAACAACCTTTCTCTAGCTGAAGATGGAGGCTAGAGTTTTCCTCACATGCTTCTCTGGTAACACTTCAACCATCGTTCATGACACCAACTTAATTATGCACCAGCATTGGACTTGTGGGCTATTTTCATAGGACGGAAGGCATTACTCCACATGGAGGGCATCCCTATATAGATAAGGAACCGTTTCTGAATATTCTCTGGCACCTCGTCCAATAGAGCCTTGAACAAATCCGTTTGTGGTACCTAGGGGCACAATGATGCTGATCGAAACTAGGGATATGCTTTCTCTAGTTCTTTACTTAGCTGATACAACATCTTGCACTATATACGTGATTGTCCAAGATGGAATTGACTTGATAGCACATTTGGAGAGAAGTAGCACTTGTATTGCAGGGCTAGGTTTGCTGTTTCCTTGATCAACATCGTTCTGTGAGATCTGGTCTTCATAGTTACCAACTAGTCGTTACCTAACTGAAGACTAACTTTCCCACTGGTAACTAATCAGTTGTCCCTCAACACTAAAAAGGTTCCAAATCTTCACTCCTAATAATAAAAATTGTGATCGAAGCATACAGATGGTCGCCATTGAAGTCAGCAGAAAGGGGTCACACCAAGGAAGGTCGGTTCGTCTATGTGATCCTTATGCACCTAAAGATTGAGAACTTGGATAGGAACTCATATATACCAGGTGACCTATTACAGCACATAATATCTTGGTCCCTTTATCACCCGACTAATAACTTGTTCAACCTTAAGTGTGGTGCACCTTTCTGATCCAATGAAAAGGACATAAGTTGCTCACTAGATGACCGACGTCATTACTGGGACAGTCACATCGAGTAGAGTCGCTTGTCTACCACCTCTTGTAGTCTGTTTATGTTCCTGTTAGTGACCCGTTCTTCAAAGGTTAACCGTTAGACTACTCCAGAAGGAAGTCCTATTGCATCTAGTTCGACATATATATCTCTTGACATGATAAGGAGAGATAACCAAGGAAGAGCTCAAGTGAGAATAACATATCGGTGCAGTTCTGCAATGGATCATGACTAGAAACCTCAATACCAGCGCGTGCCGAGCAGCACAGCCTTATGTGTGCACCCACAGGAGGCTCTCGGTTTCGTCACGGCACCGTAGATCGCTAATCGTGGCACCATTACTGAACATACAACCCACAAGAAATCTCACATGGCACAAATTGGGTTGCATAGGAGCAAGCACTATGCGAAGGAGGGATAGCAAACAAAGGTAGTCATAAGGTTAGGAGTCAACAAGCAGGGGATCCAAAGATTAAAACACAGCACAAGAGAGCATAGCCTAATTGCCGAAGGCAACTAAGTAGGAGACTCTTGCTGAATTTCCATATATGCCTTGTGTCCACCAAGTGATTACCAGATAATGATTAACCTAAGATTTGGTCTTGTCGAGGAGCAACATGAGATCAAGACTGATAAATATTCAGAGACTTGAAAGAGTTGGGGACAAACAAATGAGATTCAAGGGACAGAGTCATTGCACTGACTAGGGATTCAGTTGATAAGGTAATGATAGGATCTACGAGGAAAAAGGTTCCAAGCCAGGGTAGATAGCGATTAGTGTTGCACCAGATCATCTGTAGAAGAAGGAGCAATGAAGTCCGACAAGGATTTTGGAGCAAGGTCCTTCACACAAGAGTGGGACAACCACGACACATGCAAGCATTCAAGGGAACTAAACTTGGGCCTAAGGTCAAGCAAAGGCATGGATAAGGGTCTTCGTAGCGCAACGTTCACGGCTAGCAACCCCGTGTACAGGCTCAGGCTGCTAAGAGAGAACTTAATTAAAAATGATAACCATGAGATTACCAAAACTTGGACGTTGTTCCAGGATAGCGCTCTTCAACACTCATATGCTTACCGAGGACAAAAGGAGTGACAGCTATGGCACTACCTAGATTACGAGCATCCGCACCTACATCCTGGTCTTAAGCAAGCATTTCGAAATACTCGATCTAATTAGCTTAAGCGACTATTACTAAGCATAAAGCTCACACCTAACCAGTAGTCACCTACAACAACACTGCTACACATATCACGCAAAACATGGTGGTAAAGTACTATTATCCTTTATTTCCTTGTTACAGAGTAGGTGGACATCTCTTCAAAACAAGTTTTACCTACATTAAGCAATTAAGTTTTCAAAGAGGTGAACTTTTTGCTAACTATTAATTTGTCATCTATTTCCTTAGGAAGCAAACATACAAGGCAAAGCTAATCACACACTATCTTCAAGCACAACTATTCAAGCAGCATGGAACAAGACATTTTGTCTAGCTTCACACAAGGAAGATAGTAGCATCATATTGATCACAAGTTACTTAGTATTAGAACAAGGTGAGGGAAGCATATTTAGGCACAAGCACAATCATGATGCATGCTCGTCCTATTCGTCCTCATAAAATTGCCAGCCTAAGGCGGCAATCACGTTCTATGTCGGTGGCATAACACGTACTCTCTCGATATATATAGCTAGTCGTCAGCTACATTCAATCTACGCATTCGTGGTTAGCATACCTGCAGGCAAATTCATTGCAGCCCATCCCCACAAGAGATAAATAAGCACACAATGAAAGCGGTAAACTAAGATACTCTCCATATACACATCCCCAGATATATATACTTTGATATCCATAGCTACCCGATAAATATACCCGCAATTAAGTACCTTCATATATACATGTGTGTAACATGTAAATATTCCAGTAACCATAGCTAACTCTCCCCTAGACCGATAGTTGGACGGTCATGCTCTCACAACTCACACTTACCTGGGCGTAGAGGCAATTGATCCATACATTACCATTCAAGTGAATGGCATCCATACAATAGCACGCCGTATGGACGACGAAAGAAAAATTGCAATAAAGTACATCCCCCAAAGTTAGTACTTAGATGGCCACCTAATAGTCCTTAACTGGGCATAAAGGAGGATGTCGCTAGCATAGTTTTGCAATTAAGTTTTGACAAATTTGCCTATCGCTAAAGTTTTAGTCAAAATAGGCTTTTTACAACCAAAACTTTGTTTTTAAAACGACGTACATGACAGTATTATGCTTAATCTCGCTCTGATACCAGCTGTGACAGAACCGCCCAATTTATACAAGATCAAGTACGGTTGTCCCCGCTTAACACGTTGACACGCGCATACTCTCACTTATATAAACCCGGTAGTCCGCCGAGTGTCACGCAGGACCTCGGTAAATCAACATCACAACCAAGATCGCGTGATTAAGCAAATACACATCACATACGCAGAGTTGCAGCGGAAAGAATATTACAAATAGGTTCATAAATAATAAAACAAGTTTGGATTTCAAAATCGATTAGTGAAAACAACATTGCTTTCGATGGATTTCATTAATATGAGTTCCAAATACATTGCTAGCATAAGTGACATCCTCAGATAAAAGCATATAGATGAGAATAAATATAGAGTCACCGAGCCCACCGGCGGTTAGCCACCATCTTCAACAGGCCGAAACCTCACCTGCAACATGGTGGGATAAACCCTGAGTACTCGAATGTACTCAGCTAGACTTACCCGTCATAACCAGAAATAAAATTGACTCCAAGGAGTATGCAAGGCTTTATAAGTGGAGGTAGCTTGACAACATTTTGCATAAACAGCGATTAACTCAATTATACAATTATGATTCTGTCATCAAGTTAATTAGAACTATCCATCTCTAGATTAGCAACTATCCTGTGCCAAACATGTGGTATATCTTTTTAGAGCATACAATAGTAACCATAGCAGGTGTAGTAATTCCATATTTATCCGAACCATCATGTTCCATACATAGTTACTACGATGTTGGAGCTAGCCAAGTTTCTCACTATCCGGGAGAGACGGCGATTCGAATCGATTTCAACCAGCTGGGAATTTATTCCTAACACAAACCCAGGCAGACCAGATCAACGGTCACCTTAGGTCACCTTTGGTACAACTCAGGTACACATTTCGCGGGTCCGTACTGCGCCGCACAATCTGGAACACCAGATGCCAGGATGCTCAGGCCAAGCCTGCCCTTGGGCTCAGTCTGATCGTTCCCCGGAAGGAGCGCACAACAAAACGGTTCCCGGCCTGAGTTGAATTACTCGGCTTCGCGGTCGGAACGAGTTATCCGGCCAGCTAAGTGATAGGCATGCGTTCAATCTTGTCAGAAGTTCCAACAACGGTACGGTCCTTGATCGGCACAGACGGAATCACATGAGTCAACCTACACATAGACTCCGCCCGGCCTCGATTTACTTTTACCCCATGGTTCTTTTCCACGATAGCAAATATAGCCAACCGTGCTTCGGTATCCACCTATATCTCGCAGGTGACAGGATATCACCCGACTTCTACCGGTCTAAGCATGGCTAAGCATATATTCGATCCTGGACCTATACCGGTTAAAGGTGTAATATCTGGACAAGGAATTTATATGCATCAAGTGGTTCCATTCAACTCTTATAACCTAATGCATCAATCATAAGTACTTAAGTAATCATTTGTAAAATACTAGGAGACTTAAAATGCTCCGGGGCTTGCCTGGGATCCGACACAAATCAGTCAAGTTAGCTTGCTCCGTCTTGACGACGTCTCCACTCTAGGCATGCACTCCAGGGTCCTTCCATCCTCGGGATGGATCCACCAACACCATCTTCGGGTTTGGCTCCAACATCTCGTCCTTCACGTGGTGCATCTAGCGTACCTAGATGAGATGCAAGATGCAAGTGCATGAATATGAAGAATAGTACCAGGAGACGCATCACAAATAGCAAGCAAGACAAGCATCGTTTACACTAAACACACTTAAGTACTTTGCGATGCTTAACTTAACATCACACAATCTATCATGCTAAGCTAACAAAGAATATTATACATGGCACATAAGTCTCACAAGATCTCAGGTGTATCTAACTTAATTACCAAGGACGTGAACCACACCTAGCAACATGCAAAGCAAGTCAAGGTGAAGCAACAACTATAACCGGAATATGCCAATTTCTGGACTTGCAAGCAGCAGCTTCATAAATCAATCATATCTGGAGTTTTATAAATCCAATGATATGAAACAAGACATTCTGAAAAGCTTAGGAAATTATCTACATTTCATCTTCAATCATCTCAGCATGATTCCCACGTTATCATGACCAAACATGCTAATCTTTTAAGTCTGCGCAGAATGTAATCAAAATCTGACAGTAGACTTATTAAGCATGCAACTCCTAAACTATCAGACCTAGGATCATGAAAATTTAACACAAGCAAGATAAGATAATCATCTACAACTTTTGTATTTACCAAAACTACAGTAAACATCATTTACACCATGAAACTAGTTGCACAAGTAACACTTGCACCAGCAGCCTAAACAGCAGAGGCACAGCTATGGACAGAAAACTTATAGGAACTTTAGAGAAGCATAAATGGAGTTCTAGACCTCTGACAAACATGATTCTTAACTTTATGGAAAGCTTATAAAGTTACCTACAACTTTCTTATTATCATCTTAAGATGATTTCATAGCTAACAAGGTCAATTAAACCAAGGAAGACGTCTCTATCCAAAACATGAACAGAAACTGATATGCTACTTTAAACAGCTATAAGTTGAGTTCCACATGTCCAATAAATATGGTTCTGGAATTTTTGGAAAGCTTAATAAATTGTGAACAACTTTGCTATAAACATCTAGAACTAATTCTGCTACTAACAAGGTCACACATGGCACACAAAGCAACCCTGTCTGGGTTTGGGCAGAAACTGCCACAGTACTTTAAACAACTATAGCTAAACACATACTTAACCAAAAATTGTGCTCTTTAGCTTTTTGAAAAGCTTATGAACATTACTACAACTCATTTATTATCAACAAGGCATGATTCATAACTTAACTGAGCCAAACAATGCATACATGCAGAACTGTCCAGAATAGAAGCAAAGCATTATAGGGCAATTGTTATTTTTATAACTCTTAAAATATAAATCCTAAACTCATGAAATTTTTACCAGACAACAATAATCATCTTAGTAGCACTCCGTAAAAATTTCACAATTTTTTGAGCACAACAACTGCAGTTATAAAAAAAAACAAATAAGACTAGCATTCAAACCCTAACTGCACAAATCCATTTTTACAGCTACAACTTTAAACTAAAACCTGACATATTATAGATCTAGTGCATAGAGAATTTCACAAGGATTCCAAAAAGTCCTCATTTGCTAATTTACGAATTTCCTATGATTTACTATGAAGTTTCAAAGTTTTACCCGATTTACAACAAATAAGTCCTCGGAAGCACTATTCACTTGAGTCAATGACATTGCAGCTAGGCCCCTGACTTACGTCGAATTCTAGTAAACAGTCCCTGACGGGATTAGGAAGCAGAGGAGGCACTGTGGCTCGTCGGTGACGGTCGTAGGGGGCTCTTCGGCGATGGTGGAGCGGCGGCGGAGCACCGGGAAACCCGTGCTGGCGCACGGCGACGTCGGGCCTCACTCGTGCCAGGTCTCGGCCCGGCCAGCAGCGGACCACAGCCTCCTGGCCATGAGCGCCAGCGGCGGCCACGGCGACCTTGCTGGTGGCAGAGTTGCCGGCTGCACCGGCAGCCCTGGGAGACGGCGCTACGGCCGTGAGGCAGAGGGGATGAGGCGGAGATGGTGGCTGCAGCTGGAGGAAGGAGGAGGAGAGGGAGAGAAACATCAGCAGCAGCGGCGTCTTGCCCACTCGGCCATGGCGCTGGCAGGGAGAGGCAGAGAAGAGAGGGAGAGGGAGAATGGAGAGGGAGTGAGTGGAGAGGACAGGGGAAACTCGGTTCTGCACTTAAGCACGGCAAGAAGGCGAGCCGGCGAACGGCACGGGCACTGGAGGCCACGCGGCAACGAAGCACTGCAGGCGGTCGGCCATGAACATTACTGTTCATCAAATTCAAAATTTCAATTCCACTGCGAAAATACAAGCTGAAATCCCATTTTCCTCCCATCATATCTCCTAAACCGATCGATTATTTGCTCCACCGATTATACCGTTGTGTAGGGCTACAAGAGTACTCTAACTTTCCTTAAAGGAGTTTTCCCAAATTCGAAATGGTTTGCAAACTAAAATTCGCCAAATATGGGTACATTGAAACTGAAAACGGGAGGTTCGTCATTTACACTTAGCCAAATTTCAGGGTTCCAAAAACAGCGGTTCATTGAATCTTGTGAGCTCTGTTTGACTAGGTTATGGACCAAACTAGTTCTTGAGCATCAAACAAATTTGGTTCTATTCGACTTAAACTTCAACTTTTATTTAAGGTGTAACTCCATGCAAGCACTATAAGCAATTGGTCAACGTCGGTCAAAGTAGCATCGCGGTAAAGCTTAAATCCAAGTTTTAGACCGATGGAGGTATTTTCTTGTCCTCCGCTCAACACGAACCCTTCATGACTTTTGTTGTAGATTTCAATTTGAGTCGTTTGGCAAGGTAGCAAGGTTTGATTGACGATCTATAATTCCATTCACTTAATAAAGCAATCCAAGAAAGATTATAACTTATCATTTCATGTAACTTTTTGATTCCAAACTTTACGAAACTTTTCCAATCATCCATGTGGGTGGAAATTGATGTGGGGCACATGAAAGAAGTAGATCCAACATTACTCAAGCATACTTTTTTGGAAAGGGCAACATGTAAGCAATGGTGCATGGTCCAATGTTTAAGTGGTCGCTCATTTTGTAGATTTGATCTTGAAACTTTCATCACCACTTAACATGTCATGTTTGAGTTCAAACCCATTGCTTAACTGGTGGCAAACACCTGGGCGTTACAGATTTCCATCTAGCTGGGGAATTTGTTCCTAAGACAAACCGTGGCACGCCTCGCAAAGGTAGCCTTAGGTCACCTTTGGTACAATTCAGGACTAACTCATGGGTCCAATCAGTGCCGTACCCTCAAAGATTCTACCAATCTACCAGGAAGACCGAGACCCAGTCCTACCCTTGGATTCATGCCATTGGCTCTCCGCACATCCTTACTGCCTCTAGTGTGCGCGCTTTCACTTATCGAGGCTCGGCCTGAATCGAGCTACTCGGCTTTGTGGTCATATCATCAGATCTAGCCAACTAAGTGCTATGCATGTGTTTAACATGACATGAGGATGTACAGCAGATCGGCCCTTAACTGACACAGACAGGGATAAATAGGCACCCAAGACCTTCAAGCCTTGTTGCTTCTTTATCACAATCCTGCTCGGTCTCCTTTAATTCATTAACACATGGTTATATTCCACACTAGCACCTATAGCCAACCGTGATTAGTTATCCACCTATATCATGCAGGTGACAGGTAATCACCCGCCTTCTACCGACTAAGCATGGCTAAGCACATATTCGATCCTGAACCTACATAAGATTCAAGATATATATATATATATATAGACAAGGAAGATATATGCAGCAAGTGGTTCCAATCAACTCCTAGTACTTAATGCATCAACATAAAAGGACTCAAGTTGATAGTTCAAAAACATAGGAGGCTTAAAATGCTCCGAGGCTTGCCTTTCACGAAGGTGGAGAGCTGGTGATCTGGGCACTTAGATAACTGTTCACCATCGGGGTCGCCTTCTCCTGGGGCCTCTTGTTGTAGCACTTACTGATGCTCTTCCTAGGGATCGGCTTCGTACTCCAACATGGTGATTTCTTCCGTCGCACCTATTGCATGACATGCAAAAAGTGAGAATCATGAATGCATAAGAAGGGTCATGGATGACACATCATGATAATGCACATGGTTAAATCATGACTATTATATTAGGTCATTAGGATGATAACAAGGTTAAATTCTTATTTTCTGAGTAGATGCATATCTCTTCTCTAGAAATTTCAAGAATCCACATTAAGTCTATTTCTGGACCACAACACAACAGCTATAAGTTTAGATCATAACTGGAGTTCTAGTCAACCAAATGCTATGTCTGGAAAGCTTATAAAATTGCCTAAAACTTTCATTTAATCACCAAAAGCCGATTCAAATATTATCCTAGTCAAAACAAGTAAACTTTCTAGGTCTGTCTAGAAATTTCAGAAAGTAGGCATTTCGGAAGACCAACTTCTAACACTATAACTCTCAAACCATTTGGCCTATTGCCATGAAATTTTGACACAGGCTAGATAAAAAAAATTCCCTATAACTTTGTTATTAACCATTTTTATAGCAAACTTCATTTTACCTACGCAAAACACCTAGCAACAGAATCTGTCCAAACAACTTCTATAATTGAATTTTAGAGCCATAATATTTTACTGCATACAAGAAATCAAAATCGAGCACAACCAAAGGTACCAACAGTTCATAGACATCATACACACTCTAGAAAATACGATGGTCAAGCCCAAATAATTTATTTAAATGCCTTTATTAATTCATTTGGACACAAAGGTGAAATAAAAAAATATATCAAAATTGCACAATAAATTCTGAGAAAATCACAGTAGCCTACAAATGACCCCAAAAGTGTACTATAAAAATTTCATGCCATTTGGATAAGTACAACACCTTCTACAAAAATGACAAGTTATAAGGGCTGATTTTAGTGAAAATAGTTATCCCTATTGAAAAGTGTCAAACAACAGATTTCATATTTTTATTAGCTTCCCTAAAACCCATTAACACTATACAAAAATTTGCATGGCAATATGTTACTTAGTTTTATCCTTATGAATTTCCTCAGAAAACATAATTTAATAAAAGATAAATAGCAAGATCCTACTCCAATCAAGTTTACTATAAGTTCAACATTTTTCCTAACTAGAGCAAGTCAACATAAGATCAGCAAAATTGGAATCACAATTTTATCACTTTCCTAGCTCAAGTTATACATTTTACAAGATTGCAAATAATTTAAAAGCACATATCTAGCTCCATTTAATTCTCCTAGAAAAACATTCCAAACAGTAAGTTTCATATTTTTATAAAATACTACACTTCATGATGAATCCAACAAAATTTGGTTCACCCCATTTGGACACACCTTGCTCTAGATATGAATTTTTGAAGTTGGCATTCAAATATGTAAAAAATAAGAAAAATCAATACAACACCGTGACTGACACAAGGGGCTTGTTGGTCAATGGACCCATGCGTCAGCGATAGAGAACAGAGGTGGTGTTCTATCTAGCCAAATCTCACCGGCGGTGAGATCACTAGCGACGACGATGACACCATAATGTTCCTCACAATGAGATGCGTCAGTTGGTGGTGAAGGCGTGACCTGAGGTTCACCGAAGACAGCTCGCCAGCAATAATGGTGGACGATGGAGGAGGCACGGCGGTACGCTGGTGTTCTCCAGCCATCACAAGCTCCGATGAGGTGCTCTATGGCTTCGTGGCATCCTAGCGAAGCTAACAAGGGTGGTTAGGGTTCCAACGAATCGATGGTGAGCTTCGATCGCGTGCATGCTGTGGCGGCAGCGCACAGAGCACGGTGGTGCTCACGGCATTCTGGCAAGATAGCAGCGAGAGGCGGGTCTCCGTCATGCCATCTGCTAGGTCTAGGCTTACTCATCCTAATGTGTGTGAAAGGGACGGGAGGCAATGGGTTAGCTCGGTAATGGCAAGCTTGAGCACCTCGGCGGCCATGGTGGCCATGGTGGAAGCGGCGGCGCATTCCCGCACGACCAAGCAGTAGCGTCTAACCTAGTTCCTGCCTAAGCATAAGGATCACAAGGCGACTATAGATCAGCGAAAAGGAAGATAGGAGATGCGGTGGATTGGTGTGGCCATAGTAAGCCGAGCGCTCGGCGGTGCTCCAACGAGGTCGTGGTGATGGCGATGCAAAATACGCCCTTACTAAGGTTCGGCAAGAGGGAATAGCGGGTCGGGGTGGAAGAGGTGACTATGGCGGAGTTGCTGGTGAACTGAATTGGACGGTGGTGCAGCGATGATGGCACTACGCGATGGTGGAGCATGGTGGCGGCAATGATGAGCGTGGTGCTTCGGTGGTGGGCGCAAGAAGAGAGCAGCGAGCGAGATGCGAAATGGGAGCGTCAGTAGCATGACACTGGGTTCATCTACTTCGACACGACATTGTGGGGCCAATGGCGGTGTACGAGCACCATGCAGTAGGCATGCACTACATGCAATCGGCCATGACCGTGCCGGTTTGAATCCGGTCAGTTGATCCAGTCCGCTTCATGGCCTGACTGACAACGCTAGTTTGCAATCCAATAACTCCACATCCGTGGCAATTCAGCGAAAACTGTAAGAATCAAAGTTGTAGAGCTTCATGAGTACTCCAACTTTGATTAAATGAGTTTGATCTGAATTGGCCTAGTTTATGAGCTATAGCATGACAAACATAGGTACCTCAAAACTGTAAACCCAATCTAGACTTAGAAAATTTTCCAACTCAAAAACAGTAATTTATTGCTACTTGTGAGCTGTTTTTGAGCAAGTTAGGAGCCGAATTAGACCATGACCCAAAAATAAAAGTTGTTACCCTTGTCAAGTACTACAATGTTTCTTAAGGGTGCACTACCATACAAACAATCTATGCTATAGTTCAACTTAGGTCAAACATACAACTTGAAAATGGTAAGTTACACTATAACCATGACTTAGAGGCCAAATTGGTCCAAGTCATGAATACCAAAGTTGTTCCTTATGACATTCTAAACATGTTTAAGGTACCCCTAAGGTCCCACAAGCATGTTATAGATTGGTCACATGTAAACCCTAGCATATGTAAAGCACTTAGTGACAACACATGTAATATAAGCAATCATAGATATACAATTTGAGATGCTCATGCTCATGAATGATCAATGATGCTTGTGCTCATGCAATGCTAATGCAAAATGCATGCTTAACACTAGGGTGTTACAGCCCCTCCCCCATTATAGAAATCTCATCCCGAGATTGGAAAGACCTACCAATCCTTGTAGAAAACGGGATAGGCGTCACGCAGAAAATCGTCCCGTTCCCATGTTGCATCTTGCTCACTATGGTTGTTCCACACCACTTTATAAAACTTAACCACCTTACTTCTAGTCACTCTCTCCATTTCTTCTATCACCCGAATAGGTTTTTCTTCATACGTCAAATCAGATTGAATCTTGACATTAGCGGGTTCAATGGCTTCTTCGGGCACACGAAGACATTTCTTCAGTTGAGAACATGGAAAACATTGAAGATGATGCTCATCTCTGGTGGTAGTTGAAGTCTATAAGCTACTGGCCCACATTGCTCAATAATTTTGTATGGGCCCACACACCGGGGCGCCAACTTTCACTTCATACCAAATCGTTGTACCTTTTTCATCAGTGATACTTTCAAGTACATGTAATCACCAACTTCAAATACAAGAGGACTCCTTCTCTTGTTCGCATAACTTTTATGTCTTGATTGAGCGGCTTCTATATGTTGCTGAATGATCCGAACTTGCTCTTCGGCTTCTTTGACAAAGTCAATACCATAATACCTTCTTTCGCCTGGCTCAACCCAATTCAGATGAGTTCTACACTTGCGGCCATATAAAGCTTCAAAAGGGGCCATCTTGATGCTTTCCTAATAGCTATTGTTATAGGAAAACTCAACCAAAGGTAGCCATTTCTCCCATGAACCCTTGGAAGATATTACACAGGCTCTTAACATGTCTTCAAGAATCTAATTCACTCGCTCTGTTTGCCCAATAGTTTGAGGGTGATAAGCAGAACTTCGGATCAATTTGGTACCCAACTGATTATGCAAATGTTCCCAAAAATGATTTACATACTATGAACCTCTATTAGACACAGTGGTTCTTGGTATCCCATGCAATTGTACTATGTGGTTGATATACAACTCTGCATATTGATATGGGTGGTAAACTATTTGAATTGGAATGAAATGTGCAGACTTCATTAGACAGTCCACAATTACCTAGATGGAATCATTACCTTTCTGAGTGGTTGGAAGACCAACAATGAAATTCATGCTGATTTCTTCCCATTTCCAACCTAGAAGAGGTAGTGGTTGGAGTAGCCTTGCTGGCTTCAAATGAACGGCTTTGACTCGGCAACAAGTATCACATCTAGCCACATATGCAGCAATTTCTTTCTTCATCTTTGTCCACCAAAACTAGGTCTTCAAATCCTAATACATATTGCTACTACTAGGATGGATGGACAATTTAGAAGAGTGTGCTTCATCTAAGATTTGGTTTCTAAGTTCTCTATCCTTAGGTACAACAAGTCTATCTTTAAACCAAAGTACACCTCTCTCATCTAATCTAAAATGTTTACTCTCTTTTTCTTCTATCTTTCTCTTGATATGAAATATACCCATGTCGGTCTTTTGGAGTTCCATGACCTTAGCTTCAAGAGAGCAATTGATAGTGAGATTATGTAAAACTACATGATGCAGTAGGTTGAAGCCATCTTCTAGTAATGGTTTGTTGTGATGCTTTCGGCTCAAAGCATCTGCAACTACATTTGCCTTGCCCGGATGATAATGCACCTCTAGGTTGTAATCCTTGATTAGCTCTAACCATCTTCTTTGTCTCATGTTCAACTCAGGTTGTGTGATGATGTACTTGAGGCTCTTGTGATCAGTGTAAATGTGACACACATTGCCAAGCAAATAGTGCCTCCAAATCTTCAAAGCATGAACAACCGCGGCTAGCTCTAAATCATGAGTTGGGTAATTAACCTCATGTTTCCTCAATTGGCCCAAGGCATAGGCAATGACTCAGCCCTCTTGCATATGCACACACCCCAAACTAGTACTAGATGCATCGCAAAACACATCAAATGGTTTTTCTATGTCGGGCTATGCTAAAACTGGGGCGGTGGTCAACAAAGTCCATAAAGTGTGAAAAGCAGCTTCACACTATGAAGTCCACACAAATTTCTCATCTTTCTGAAGTAATCTGGTCATGGGCTTGACTATCTTAGTGAAGTCTAGAATGAAACAATGATAATACCCTGCTAATCCAAGGAAACTCTTAACTTCATGAACTGAAGTTGGGGCCTTCCAATCCATAACTTCTTGCACTTTGCTTGGATCTACTGAGATTTCATCTTCAGATAACACATGACCAAGGAACGGTACTTTCTTTAACCAAAATTCGCATTTGCTAAACTTAGCATACAACTTATGTTCTCGCAATCTTGTTAAGACAACTCTTAGGTATTCTTCATGATCTTCCGCATTCTCAGAATAAACTAAGATGTCATCAATAAACACCACTACAAATGTATCAAGCTCAGGCATGAACACCAAATTCATGAGATACATGAAATGGGTAGGAGCATTGGTCAGCCCAAAAGACACGACAAGATACTCATATAGACCATACCTAGTAGAGAAAGTAGTCTTAGGTGTGTCTTCTGGCCTGATCTTAATCTGGTAATAATCCGATCTTAAATCAATCTTGGAGAACACTTTAGCCTTTGATAGCTGATTGAACAAGATATCAATTCGAGGCAATGGATACTTGTTCTTGATCGTTACCGCATTAAGGGGTCAGTAGTCCACACACATCCGCAAAGATTTATCCTTCTTTTTTCATGAATATGGCAGGACAACCCCATGGTGATGAGCTGGGTCGAATGAGACCTTTTTCAATAAGCTCCTGCAATTGCACCTTGAGCTCAGCTAATTCATTGGGTGGCATCCTATAAGGCCTTCACGAGATAGGTGCCATGCCTGGTAATAATTTAATCTTGAATTCTACATCTCTGTCAGGCGGTAACCTAGGCAACTCATCTAGAAATACGTCTAGGAATTCACACACCACCGGAATGTCAGCAATAGTCATGGGTTGGATAACATTAGCTATATTTTGGAGGTCAAAATCTCTAGGAAGTGGCACTAAGAAAGCATTCTTACTGTCTGGTTCCCTTAACATAACCACCCGAGTGGAAGTATCAATAAGAACTCCATGGCCACTCATCCATCTCATTCCTAGGATTACATCTATCCCCAACCCGAGCAATACTACAAGATCTACGGTATACTCCCAGTTGCTTATGGAGATGCATACATCTCTAACTATTTGGTTGGTGGAGATTTGATTTCTGGCTGCACTTATGTAGTAACTACCCTTATCAATAGTAACTACCCTATGGTTATGCTTGGATACAAATGTTTGACTCATAAATGAATGTGATGCTCCAGAATCAAACAAAACAACTGCGGGATGTTGGTTCACAAGAAACGTACCCACAGTAACAACTTCACCGACAGGAATTTCTTTAATAGTGGTATAGTGCACATGTCCCTAACGCACATTGGAATTACCCTACTTCTGATTGTTCTTCTTGGGATAGGGGCAATTTCTTGCCCAATGGTCGGGCTTGTTACAGTTCCAACACGGTAGGTTGTTGGGTGGAACATTGGAACTTCCTTGTCCTGATCCGCCCTTTGGTAGAGCAATAGGATAGGCCTTATGAAACACCCTCTGATTCTGAATGGTTTGTACCTTTTTCTGAGGTGGCCTAAACTTGGGAGCAGGTGGGCGAAACTGAGGTCTCGTAGCAACTAGAGCTTTTGATTGAGAAGCACCTGCTTCAAAGGCTCTCTTTTGATTCTTGGATGCAGCATAAATGTTGTTTTGATTGTCTTGAGTTAAGGCATCACTAACAAATTCATTGAAAGTGGCAGACTTGTTGTTAGCAAGAGTCTTCATCAGCTTGGGACCAAGCCCCCACTTGAAACTAGCAATTTTCTTCGCATCAGTGTCATCAAATTCCATGGCATATCTTGATAGGTTGTTGAAAGCATGTAGATATCCAATCAAGCTCTGGGTACCCTGGGTCAGCTTCATAAACTCGGTATGCTTGATACTCATAAGACCTAGAGGAATATAGTGTCCCCAAAAAGCAGCCTTAAATTGGTTCTAGATAATGTGAGCATTCTCAGGCAGGGTGGCTCGGTGATGACTCCACCAAATGCCTATAGGCCCTTGCAACTGGTGGGATGCATACTCAATTTTCAGTGGCTCTATCAGCCTCAGCAAACAAAACTTTTATTCTAGTGTGTTCAACCATTCCTCTGCTTGGAGTGGCTCTTCAGCCTCCTTGAAAATAGGAAGCTTTGTATCCAAGAACTCCTTGAAATCACTATATTGATTTGGCTCTGCACCCTGGCGCTGATGTCTGCCCTGGGAGACTTGTTGCACCATGGTGCGCATAGCCTCACCCATAGCACTTTGCCCTTCAGTGAGCATAGCCATCAACTCTGCTGGAGTGGGTGGTGGCGGTGGTGGCAAATCTTCATTGTCATGACCATTCAAGCCACTACCCCCAACACTATCATTCCCATTGTTTCCACTAGCTCTAGAACGGGTGCGAGGCATCTATAGAATTGCAACAATAAGCAATTATTGATGATGTCAAAAAATTGTAGAAGAATTGTATAATTATGCCAAATTGCTTGCCAACACAACGGGCATTCATTAAAAGTGCAACCACAACATGGATTACATGCAAAGTTTCTAGAGTACATCAAAGGGTACACCTTGAGATCGAACTAAATTATGAGTTTATTACATAAATGATCAAAGGTAGGGAGCTAACGCATCTAGTTAGATACTAAAGCTGAGCTACTCCTCGGGGTGGTCGCTGTCAATTTCGGACATACCATCACTGTGGTCATCCTTAAAAGGCTCAATATCCTCATCTTCAGGCTCAGCCTTGGTGTCCACCTCCATGCCAACATCCTCGGCAATCAACACATTGGGATATTCTTCCACTACTGGAGCACCTGGAGGAAGAATTGAGTTCACCATATTGTTGAGATGATGAACATCTAGCTGAAGCTCCTCAACCTGGCGTATGAGTTCCCACTCTCTGCGATCAAACTCTGTTGCCTGCCTAGCAGCTTGAAACACAGTCCAAATTCTAGCTGCCTCCCTAGTCTCAGCAAGATGAATAGCCTTGTCTCTCTCCACTTGGATCCCCTGAACCTCTGCTATGGCTGCATCCCTCAGCAATAGCACAAACAAACTGCCCCGGCGAGCTTCCAAAGCTATCATATAATTACCTATCTCATTCTGAGCTGCTCTAACTATCCTTTTGTGCCTGTGCACATGTACTCGCATCCTACACTGTGCAACCTATGCTCTTTGGAGCTCTTGCATACAGCTGATGTGGCTATCCTGGCGAGAGTAAAACATCTTCATAACAGCATACATGGCACTTGTGGCAGCATTACTACTTCCTACTCTTTCATCTCGGTCTTTGACCAAATCATTTCTGCCTAGTTGGGTCCAAGAAGTTTGAGAGGGGTCCACTCGAGGAATGGATCCGATAGGACCATTGACAAGCTCATCCCCAAACTCCTGACATATCTCACTGTGGACCTCAAAAGTAGCAACTTGGGCACTCTCCCAAGGTGTTTGTCCATCTAACTCCACACTCTAGCCTTACCACTATTGGTGATCAGTACAGGCTGGGACAGTCATCCGTACATCATACCCCTATTGTCCGTTAGTTACCACTTTGCTCCAAGAGTAGCGAGGCGGTTCTGCATACTTGACCGAGTGCTGTACCCTCCATAGTAGGGTGGGAGTTCCAAAGAATGCCAAAAAGGTGTTGCTTGCAACAGGGACTCCTAGGGCTGACATCTATATCAAAACAGTGTAACTCCTATGAGACAACGCGATCAAAGAAAAGGGTTACATAACATAATCTAAACTTGAAAGGGGAGGAAGAGTGTAATGATAGGAATGAATGATTTATCATGATGCATGAACATTCCATATGTCCTCACGAATCTTAGGAAAAAATTAAAATTTTAGCGACATACATGGTAGCATACATACGTTCTCTCAATATACGTAACTAATCAGGTTACACGATTCGTTGTTAGTGTACCTGCACAAGAATTTTATTTCAGCCCAACCCAACATTTATATATGCAAAAATGTAAATCTAGGCTCTAGGTTGCAACTAAATACTTCCATATATGTATACCCATACATATACTTTCATATCAAAGCTACCCGATGACAATTTATTACCCTCAATTAAATACGCACCATACACACATGCAAGCATGCATATACAACAGTATCAAAGCTAGCTCTCCCCGACCGCACGCCCACATCTTTCGGTCATGCCACTTATCAACTTACATTCTTACCTTGGCATAGAGGCAATTGATCCATACATTACCATTCAAGTGAATGACATCCATACTATAGCACGCCGTATGGACGACGAAAGTAAAAACCCCCATGTTAGTACTTAAATAGCCACCTAATAGTCCTTAACTAGGCATAAAGGAGATGACCAGTGGCGTACTTTATAATTTTATAATTAAAACCTTTGTTTTAAATACACATATGACAAGTTTAATGTTGAACCTTGCTCCGATGCCAGCGGTAACAGAACCGTCCAATTTATAAGAGCACAAGTACAATAGCAATCACCGAAGTGATCGAACTATCATACTTGAACCCATATAAACCCGATAGTCCGATGAAATCACGAAGGATCTCAAACAAACTGATGTACAAACCAAGATCGTACATGATTCGACACAACCAGTCACATGTTACAACAGGGACACAAATAGTTCTCATGCATCGGAGTTTCAATAGTGTTATTACAACTCAAATTTAGAAGTAGCGAAAGCAACATAGTTTTGAAACAACATCACGATAGTTCAAATACATAGCCAGTTTAGGATCATCTCCAACAAAAAGCACATAGAGGAGATGATATAGAATGACCATACCCTTGGTCTTACTCTCCATCAATAGAAGGAGTTATGCAGTGCTTGCAATAACCATGGTACATCACGTCATCTGCAACAAATGGGAATAAACCCTGAGTATGAGAATGTACTCAGCTAGACTTACCCGTCATAAACCAAAATAATAAGACACCAAGGAGTATGCAAGGCCTTGTCGGTTGAGTTAGCTTGACAACATTTTGCATAAAAGCTTAAGTAATATAACTTGGATATTTAGTACCTCAAGCATCTCTAGATTAGCACCTATACTAGAGCAATCACTTGATTAAGCTAACAAGCATTAGTAACCATATCCGGTATAAGAATAATTTGAGCATCATCATCACCATCAAGTTTCCATTAGTGCTTCTATGTTGCAGCTACTTAGTCAAGTTCTCACTATTCGAGAGAGACGACAATTCAAATCGATTCCTACACAGCTGGGAAATTTATTCCTAACACAAAACAAGGCACACCTTGTGAAGGTAGCCTCAGGTCACCTTTGGTACAATTTAGGACTAACTCATGGGTCCAATCAGTGCCTCACCCTCAGAGATTCTACCAATCTACCATGAAGATTGGGACCTAGTCCTGCCCTTGGACTCACACCATTGGCTCTCAGCACATCCTTACTACCTCTAGTGTGCGCACTTTCACTTATCGGGGGCCGACCTTAATCGAGCTACTCGGCTTCACGGTCGTATCATCAGATTCGGCCAACTAAGTGCTAGGCATGCGTTCAACATGACATGAGGACTGTACAGCAGATCGGTCCTTAGCTGACATAGACGAGGATAAATAGGAACCCAAGACCTACAAGCCTTGTTGCTTCTTTATCACAGTCCCGCCTGGTCTCCTTTAATTCATTAACACATGGTTATATTCCACGCTAGCACATGTAGCCAACCATGATTAGTTATCCACCTATATCATGTAGGTGACAGGTAATCACCCGGCTTCTACCGACTAAGCGTGGCTAAGCACATACTCGATCCTAAACCTACATAGGATTCAAGATATATATATATATATCTAGACAAAGAAGATATATGCAACAAGTGGTTCTAATCAACTCCTAGTACTTAATGCATCAATATAAAAGGACTCAAGTTGATAGTTGGAAAACATAGGAGGCTTAAAATGCTCCGGGGCTTGCCTTTCACGAAGGTGGAGAGCTGGTGATCTTGGCACTTGGACAACTATTCACCCTCGGGCTCGCCTTCTCCTAGGGCCTCTTGTTGCAGCACTTCCTAATGCTCTTCCTAGGGATTGGCTTTGTACTCCAACACGGTGATTTCTTCTGTCGCACCTATTGCATGCACATGCAAAAAGTGAGAACCTATGAATGCATAAGAAGGGTCATGGCTGACACATCATGATAATGTGCATGGTTAAATGATGGCTATCATATTAGATCATTAGGATGATAACAAGGTTAAATTCTTATTTACTGAGTAGGTGCATATCTCTTCTCTTGAAATTTCAAGAATCCACATTAAGTCCATTTCTGGACCACAACAGAACAGCTACAAGTTTAGATGATAACTGGAGTTCTACTCGACAAAATGCTATGATCCTAGACTTTCTGAAAAGCTTATAAAATTACCTGAAACTTTCATTTAATCACTAATAGATGATTCAACAATTATCCTAGTCAAAACAGATAAACTTCTCAGGTCTGTCCAGAAATTCCAGAGAGTAGGCATTCTAGAAGACCAAATTCTAATAGCTATAACCCTCAAACCATTTGACCTATTTTTGCTGAAATTTTGACACAAGCTAGATAAAGAAATTCCCTATAACTTTGTTATTAACCATTTTTACAGCAAATTCCATTTTACCTACGCAAAACACCTAGCAACAGAATCTGTCCAAACAACTTCTATAATTGAATTTTAGAGCCATAATATTTTACTGCATACAAGAAATCAAAATTGAGCACAACCAAAGGTACCAACAGTTCATAGACATCATACACACTCTAGAAAATATGATGGTCAAGCCCAAATAATTTATTTAAATGCCTTTATTAATTCATTTGGACACTAAGGTGAAATAATGAAAATATATCAAAAGTGTACAATAAATCCTGACAACATTACAGTAGCCTATAAATGACCCCAAAAGTATACTGTAAAAATTTCATGCAATTTGGATAAGTACAGAACCCTCCACAAAAATGACAAGTTATAAGAGCTTATTTTAGTGCAAATAGTTATACCTATTGAAAAGTGTCAAATAACAGATTTCATATTTTTATTAGCTTCCGTAAAACTCATTAACACTGTACAAAAATTTACTTGGCAATATGTTACTTATTTTTATCCTTATGAATTTCCTCAGAAAACACCATTTATTAAAAGATAAATAGCAAGACCCTACTCCAATCAAGTTTACCACAAGTTCAACATTTTTCCTAACTAGAGCAAGTTAACATAAGATTAGCAAAATTGGAATCACAATTTTATCACTTTCCTAGCTCAAGTTATACATTTTTACAAGATTGCAAACAATTTAAAAGCACTTATCTAGATCCATTTAATTATCCTAGAAAAACAATCCAAACAGTAAATTTCATATTTTATAAAATACTACACTTCATGATGAATCCAACAAAATTTCGTTCACCCCATTTGGACACTCCTAGCTCTAGATATGAATTTTTGAAGTTGGCATTGAAATCTGTGAAAAATAAGAAAAATCAATACAACACAGTGACTGACAGATGGGGCCAGCTGGTCAATGGACCCATGCGTCAGCAACAGAGAACAGAGGTGGCATTCCGGCCAGCCAAATCTCGTCGGCGGTGAGATCACCTTCGACGACAATAACAGCATCGTGTTTCGCACAACGAGACACATCGGTTGGTGGTGAAGGCGCGACCTGAGGTTCACTGGAGACAGCTCATCGGCGACAATGGCGACGGCGGAGGAGGCGCGGTGGTACGCCGGTGTTCTCCAGCCACCACGGGCTCTGGTGAGGTGCTCTATGGCTTCATGGCATCCTAGCAAAGCTAACAAGGGTGGTTAGGGTTCCGGCGAACTGACGGTGTGCTCTAACCGTGTGCATGCCGCGGCGGTGGTGCACAGAGCATGGTGGTGCTCACGGCGTTCCGACAAGATGGCGGCGAGAGGCGCATCTGCGTAATTCCATCCTCTAGGTCTAGGCTTACTCATCCTAATGCGTGTGAAAGATATGGGAGGCGATGGGTTAGCTCAGTAACGGCGAGCTCGAAGACCGCGGCGGCCATGGCGACTGCGGTGGAAGCAACGGTGTGTTCCCGCATGACCAAGCAATAGCATCTAACCTAGTTCCTGCCTAAGCACAAGGATCACAAGGCGACTATAGATCGGCGAAAAGGAGGACAGGAGATGCAATGGATTGGTGTGGCCATGGTAAGCCAAGCGCGCGGCGGCGCTCCAGACGAGGTCATGGCGATGGCGATGCAAAATACGCCCTTACCAAGGTTCGGCAAGAGGGAATAGCGGGTCAGGGTGGAAGAGGTGATGACGGTAGAGTTGCTGGTAAACTAAATTGGATGGTGGTGTAGCGATGATAGCGCTACGCGGTGGAGGAGCATGGTGGCAGCAATGATGAACACGGTGCTTTGGTGGTGGGCGCGAGAAGAGAGCAGCGAGCGAGATGCGAAATGGGAGCGGCAGCAGCACGATGCTGGGTTCATCTACTTCGGCATGGCGTCGTGGGGCCAACGACAGCGTACGAGCACCACGCGGTAGGCGCGCGCTGCACGCGGTCGGCCATGACCACGCTGGTTTGAATCCAGTAAGTTGATTCAGTCCTCTCCATGGCTCGACTGACAGCACTAGTTTGCAATCAAATAACTCTAAATCCGTGGCAATTCAGCGAGAACTAGAAGAATCAAAGTTGTAGAGCTTCATGAGTGCTCCAACTTTGCTTAAATGTGTTTGATTTTAATTGGCCTAGTTTATGAGCTACATCACGACAAACATAGGTACCTCAAAACTGTAAACCCAATCCAGACTTAGAAAATTTTCCAACTCAAAAATAGTAATTTGTTGCTACTTGTGAGCTATTTTTGAGCAAGTTAGGACCCAAATTAGACCATAACCCAAAAATAAAAGTTGTTACCGTTGTCAAGTACTACAACTTTGCTTAAGGGTGCACTACCATGCAAACACTCTATGCTATAGTTCAACTTAGGTAAAACATACAACTTGAAAATGGTAAGTTACACTATAACCATGACTTAGAGGCCAAATTGGTCCAAGTCATGAATACCAAAGTTGTTCCATATGACATTCTAAACATGTTTAACATACCCCTAAGGTCCCACAAGCATTTTATACATTGGTCACATGTAAACCCTAGCATATGTAAATCACTTAGTGACAACACATGTAATATAAGTAATCATAGAGATACAATTTGAGATGCCCATGCTCATGAATGATCAATGATGCTTGTGCTCATGCAGTGCCAATGCCAAATGCAAGCTTAACAATAGGGTGTTACAGCACCCACCAATCTAATTCTTGTATTCTAGACGCAATTTACTCTAATACAAAAGTCCAACTCTTTTTCTTCTTCTTCCAGGCCTTACGTCATTACATCTACCTGTAGGGCTTTCTATAGTCTTTTCCATGTACTTTATCTTTATTTGCTCCCACATGCTTCTATGTGATCTACTGATTTGTCCATAGTAAAATACTAGTATGATGAGCGCGCTGGCTGGTGTGATGTTAGGAGATGGACCATCTTTTTTTTGTTTGCTTGATTGGAAATCATTATCAATGGGAGAATGAGAATCGTTTTAGATGTTGTGTGGTCCATGTGTATACGATGGAAGTGTTTTTTTTTTATTTCTTGGATGTTGATATAGTTTAAACAGCACTGGTGAAAGCATGTGGGAGGGTGAAAAATGGTTGTGATTTTTTAGATGTCTTGATGTTGACATAAGGAACAGGGATGAATAGCAGAAAATACTTAAACAACACTGGTGAACAACAATAATAGTACATGGTTGTGTTTTTTTAACTAAACTATGAACAACGCGTGAAAAATGCTTGAGCAACATTTTTTATATATAACTAAACAGTGAACATCTTTTTTATAACTAAACAGTGAGCAGCGCATGAAAACGTTTAAACAGCACTTATGAATTAGTAAAATCAGTATAGTATATTGAAATTGAACCGTAGGTGAACAGTAACTGAACAATAGCAGAGGCTCTCCTTAGTCTCGGGGAATTCCTTTGGTTGTTGAGAGTAGTTATTTTACAACAACCTTTACTTCCTTTTCTATATATATATATATAATATCACCTTTATATGCATGGCGACGGGTGAGGTGGTATTGACGACTATCGAGCAAGCAAAGACATGGCTGCTGCATTGGCGACCTCGGGTAGAGGGTCACTCTGAGGGAAGATGGCTCTCGTCACCGGTGGCACCCATGGCATTGGGTAAGATCTGATGATGACATCACTCCTTCAGATATACCTGCTGATCCTCCAAACAATATACAAGGTCCAATGACCTAAGCTAGAATGCGCCAGCTAAATTTAGAGGTGAGCTCATTCTTAAGCGATCTTTTTCATACTTTTGAGAATAGACTACTACCTAATGATGTTATATTTTTAGGAATATTGGAGAGGGTACATGAGGAACTTGGAGGAAGAGATGGAGGCAAAGATGACCAGCAAGGACAGTCCAACACAAGCCGGAGGCCCGGTCCAAACATGAATTCGAGTCTGCCTCGGCATCCAGGACCAGTCTGCCATAAACTGATCACCCAGGACGCGTCTAGACTCCGTTTTCGACGATCCACATATTGATGGAAAGCTAATTTCATAAGGAAACCAACTGGATGTGGTCCCATGTCAAAATCCCTTCAGAATCAATAGGAATTTATGAAACAAGTTAGCGTCCAGAATTCTGTCAGGGTGCTGCGTCACCGTATTTGGTCCAATGGGTCGTGTATCGTCTTTGAGCCTGTTAGGGAGGCGCGGTCTAGGGTAAGCGATGACACTAAGACCTTTATAATCATACACCGCTACCTGTCGTTAGGTTTTGGGTCTTGCTTAGATCTTTATGTCCATTGATAGTCGCCATTCATTGGTTTGTAAGACCCCACTTTGAGAACTTAATCATACAATCTGCAGTTTGTCCCATACTTTGAGCTGCGTACTTTCAAGTTCTTGCTTGTGTTCTTCATTTTAGTAGGTAGGGATTAGCCTTTCTGGTGAGGTCAATTAGATTGGTGACACGATTGATAACCAGAGGAGTTGTGGTGCTAAGGTTGTAGAGTTCGGGTCTTTCGATCTGAAGCCAGATCGGTGTATCGTGCTCCACCTAAAATGATAGTTATCACCAACCTAACAGAAGATCAGGAATCACGTCCCCATCAAGTGGTATTAGAGCAAAGGTATATTGTTTGGTTTACATCTATCCCCTAGTTTCGAGTGTTTCGCATTCATCCCATAGTCCGGTGCCATACTTCATTTTTCCTATCCTACAACCTTCTGCGCTATAGCCTTTGCATATTTTAGTTTCAGAGTCCATCAGTGTTGAGTTTGTGTCCTGGTCGAGGTCTTGTTTCTGGTTAGGTCATATTAGAGTCCATGTTCGTGTGTTTCCCGCATTATTTCCATCAAACCCAAGCTGACGTGACCAATTTTACGTGCATTGTTCCCATTTTGTCCTCTATTTCGGAGTCAGTTCTTAAATTGGTCATGACTTTCATATACGAACTCCGATTGAGACGTTCTTTATATCAAAATTGATCAGCAAAACTTATCATCCAACCTCGCTTTGCCGAGTTTGGCGAATTTATTTTTCCCAAAACTGGTCACAAGATTGTCTTTTCAAGCTTGGAAGCTATTTGTCAGTTTTGAGCATATCTTCTGAATTTTTCATAGGCCACGTCTTTCACTTGTTTAAAGCTAAATTTTTTGTGGTTACTTCTTGTGTGCTCCTAAGCCAAGGAAAAAATAAAAATAAATAAAAAAAGTCAAAATTTCCCAAAAAACAAGACGACGGCCCAAAAAAGAGAAAAAAGCGAGGGACAAAAGAGGAACAATATCTAGATGAGAACATAGAGAAGGCTTAATTGAGCTGTGTTTGCATGTGTTGTCTTGTGCTTTGTTCCTATTGCTCTTTGCTATCCATCATATTTGTTTCTCCATACTTGTTGTCACACACATACCTGGTACATGGAAAACAGTTAGGCTAGCAACGAGAAACTAAGTATTTGGGACTATAATTCAGCATTACTATCTGTTACTTACTGACCTGTGTGCCACATATACATATTTTTTTCCTCTTTGTGTGCCTTCCAAGCTCCACTTATCCTTTAGATCATGTACTGTCGGTGTTTTGGATCGGGGGATCCTCAACTAACTAGTGAATTTGTGTTGCTGTGTTTCCCAATCCCGGATGGTGATGTAAAGAGACACAAGGTTTATACTGGTTCGGGCAATTGGTGCCCTACATCCAATTTGAGAGATCGATCTTGTATTCCTTGCAACCGAAGTGCTTAGTAGTATGGGGTTACAAGCTGGGGCGAGAAGAGGGAGCTAGTCCCAAGGTCTCGGCGTGGAGTGATGCGGACTGCTTGAGGCGTTGCTCTTAGGCAGTAGGGAAATGTGCGTGTTACAAGAGTGTCCGCTTTTGTGGGTGCGTGTGTCCTCCCCCCTGAAATGGCCCAAGTCCTTTCCTTTATAGTTGAAGGGACGACAAGGATAGTACGTGTGCTAACTATACGGCGTCGTGTGAACGGAGGTGGCGTGTCCATGCCTGTAGCCTATTCTTGTGGCGGCGTGGTCGTCGGAGGTGGTCTGTCCTTGAAGCGCTAGAGCAACGTGCTGGTCACATCTGATCTTGTGCATCATGGGAGCTCCAGGGCTACCTCAAAGCGGGCGAGGCGGGCGACATGCGGGTCATAGTAGATTGTCGGTGCATGCCGAGGCTCGGTTAGTGCCGAGGCCAAACCATGGTGGGGGGCCTCGGTAGGTGTGAATCCCGAGATAGCCGAGACCCTGGCGTAGAGTGCCGAGGTCCAGAGGGAGCAGTCAACCTGGTACGCTAGTTCGGAGGCGATGATGACCCGGGCCAGATTTCCCATGTTGCGTTGTCTTCGAGGCAGGGGTTATGGGGCACAGTGCAGTTTAGGCGCTGATCGTGGGCACAGCGCTAGTACACAGTTGCTGGTAATCCCCACTGCGCCTTATCCCAGTCGGTATGGCATTGATGTGACTCCTTGTCTCGTCGGCCGCTCTATGGTGTCGAGCCATCGTCCGGCTGAGATTATGGGAGTGGTTGACGCATTAATAGGACGTGACACGTTGTCAGGAAGACTGGTCGAGGCAGGAGTGACGGGTTATTGACAAGCCAACTTCGAGCGATACGGAGAATAGCTGTCTCATTCGAGGCTGGACGCACGGGGCCTTGGGCGAGACGGAGATTTGGCTTCTTGCCGAGGCCTCCCACGAGAGGCCTCATGCAAGGCGGAGATTTCGTCAGGGTGTTGAGACCTCCTGTGTGAGGCCTTAGGCGAGGCAGAGAGCCAGTGGGCTCAGATGGGGCCGGTGATGAACCCATGGATTACCTTCTAGCTTTGTTGATGGGATTTAAGTGACTCTTTTGGTGTACGCTCGGGGTACCCCATTTTATGGTACCCAACAGTAGCCCCCGAGCCTTAGGGGGAGTGTGTGCACTCTCCCTGAGGGTTTGTCGAGACTTGGTTTGCAGCTGCTCCTATAGGGATTGTGTTTTGCTTCTTGAGGTTTCGGTGGGTGCATGCGAGCGCACCCACCGGGTGTAGCCCCCGAGGCCCTAGAGGAGTGGATTTACTCCTCTAGGGGCTTTTTCGTGTTTGAGTGAGGAGTTTTTATCGTATTTGCTGAGCCCACAAGTGCGAATTCAGGTCGCGGGGTTTCGGCAAGGTTGTAGGGAGAGCCCCTGAGCCTCTGCATGAAGCAAGAGGGTGATCAGGGTTGCCCCTGACTTTTTGTGCGGCCCTCATGCTTCCTTTTTGCTCGGAAGGAGGGGTGGAATGTGCCAGGCTACCCTCGGTGGGCACGAGTGGTGGCACTTCCGATGAGCTATTATCGGGTAAGTCCGAGTATAGGCCCGTGCCCCGTTCACTAGGGGATGGCTAGTGGTCTAGAGATGCGCTCCAAGAGTATTGGAGGGTTTCTCTAGTGGGTGCCAAAGCCGTTCGCTGGGCCTCGGTGGCTCGATGCCTCCCTACGGTGGGATCCCATTCAGAGACCTCCCTGCCAGTCACGGACATGACTTAGGACGTCCTGAGCGATCATTTGCTTGGGCCTTGGCCATACGTGGGCTCGCCCATAGTCATCCTTGACTCTATTGCCCTAGGGCAGCTATCGAAACCTTAGGAGGCCCAGCCTTCAAACCCTAGACCGTAATGGGCTCGGTGCCCTTTATCGTGTTTGTAGCAAAACTTCTAGCGCGGGCTTAGGTCATTTGTCTTTGTCTTGGGTGCAGGAGGAGCCCTCGAGCCTCCGCCTAGAGTGAGAGGGCGGTCAAGGGTCCCCCTAGCTTTTTCGTTCGACCCTCACATATCCTTTTTGTTCAGACGGAGGGGTTGTTTGCCGAGCCTATTCGAGTGCGAGCCTAGGCCGCTGGGTCTCGGCAAGGTTGTAAGAAGAGCCCCCTAGCCTCTGCTCAGAGCGAGAGGGCCGTTGGGAGTTCCCCTGGCTTTTTGTATGCCCCTCGCGCATGAGGGTTTGTTTGCCGAGGCCCCTTTCGGTGCGAGCCTAGGTCGCAGGGTCTCGGCATATCTATAGGAAGGGCTCCCTAGCCTCTACACGGAGCGAGAGGACTGTCAGGAGCTCCCCTGGCTTTTTGTATGACCCTCGCACTTCCTTTTTGCTCGGAAGGAGGGGTAGTTTTGTCGAGCCCCCTCAAGTGCGAGCCAGGGTCGCTAGGTCTCGGTAAGGTTGCAGGAAGAGCCCCCTAGCCTCTGCTCAAAGCAAGAGGTCCATTAGGGGTTCCCCTAATTTTTTGTACGACCCACATGCTTCCTTTTTGCTCAAAAGGAGGGGTGGAATGTGCCAGGCTACCCTCGGTGGGCACGAGCGATGGCACTTCCGGTGAGCTATTATCGGGTAAGTCTGAGTGGAGGCCCATGCCCCATTTGCTAGGGGACAGCTAGTGGTCTAGAGGCACACTCCAAGAGTATCGGAGGGTTTCTCTAGTGGGTGCCGAGGCCGTTCGCTGGGCCCCGGTGGCTCGGTGCCTCCCTATGGTGGGATCCCATTCGCAGACCTCCCTACCGGTCTCGGACATGACTTAGGGCATCCCAAGCATTTTGCTTGCTTGGGTCTCGGCCCCGTGTGGGCTCGCCCATGGTCATCCCTCACTTTGTTGCCCTGGGGCGGTGGTCAAAACCCCTAGGGGCCTAGCCTTCGAACCCCTAGACCGTAATAGGCTCAGCACCCGGTTCCTTCATCTGAAAGGAATAGGGCAGGGGGAATATCTTCCTCATCGGCTCGGCAATGGCTGGCACACCTTTTGAGGTGGTTTTTCTAGGGAGACAGAATGACACCTGCTGCCGCAGTGGTTGGGCACGACGTGGTGTCAGCAGATGGGACATAACTATTCCCGTAATTAATGAGAAAAAGATGGGCACATGGGCGGTAAAATCAGATCAGGGTTAACCATGTTGGATCTAGGGGAAACTTCCCTGATTTCATCGCCCGTCCGTTTCGCCTTTACCCTGCATAAATACACAAAGAGCCTCGCCCCTCCTCACCTTACCTTGCCTGTGTTAGCTCTGCCCCCATCGAGCCATTGCTAGAGCAGCGGGTGCCGGGAAGAAGGGAGAAGAGCGAGCTAGGGAGAGAGCGAGAGCGAGAGAGAGAGAGAGAGAGAAACTCACCGCTGCATTCGATCCCTCCACCACACTCATGGCCGGCGACATCGTTGTCATCGAGGTGGACCCTTGGGATCCATCTGACATCACCGTGGAGATGCTTCAGTCGCTCGTCAACGGCAGACTCCTTCGTCCGGTGATGGACCCCAATAGGCCAGAGTGGATCGCTCTGTCGGGCGAGTCGGAGCTAAGGCCTCGTGATGGTTACATCATGAGCTTCATCTCCTTTCATGAGTGCGGCCTCAGCGTTCTGGCGGATCAGTTCATGCGGGCGCTCCCGCACTACTATGGCGTGGAGCTCCACAACTTCAACCCCAACTCCATCGCGTAGGCGGCCATCTCCATCGCTGTCTGTGAGGGGTACTTGGGGATTGCTCCCCATTGGGAGTTGTGGCTCCATCTCTTTTGGGCGGGGCACACCACTAAGCCGACGGGCACGTTGGGCACGAGGAAAGCGGTGAGGGCCGGTGGCTACACTCTCCAAGTGTGTTAGGACCACTAGCACCTCTACATCCCGGCCTAGCTTGCATCATCCAATCGTCGATGGTACACAAGCTAGTTCTATCTTTGCAACAACGACGGAGGACTTCCCCCTACACTGGGCGAATTGTGGGGAGCTGCTCAGAGAGGTGGAAGTACGGCGTCCCGAGGGAGGATCAGCCCAAGCTACAGCCGCTTCTGGAGGGGCTGGAGAGGCTACAGAGTAGTGGCCTTACTACGGCTGTGGTCATGGCTACCTTCCACCACCGAAGGGTGCTGCCGCTGATGGCTCGGTGGCGCCGCCTGTTTGAGATGAGGCCGAATGAGCCAAATGAGGGCATCTAGATGTCCTCCTCTGCCCTTTCTGATGAGGAAATTCTTCGCCGGGTGGGGGAGACGGTGGAGGCGAAGCTGAGGGGCAGCAACCTCACCCCCTTCACGATGCGCCCATCGCGGGGGTTCCTCTCGCTGGTGAGTCGCGCGCCGCTGCAGCCCCCGAACCTTCTCCGTTTCTCCCTACTTCTCGTTCCCTTATGTGTGTTCGCCGTTCCTATAGGGGATGAGGGACATGCGTGCCTCTCCACCGCCCGTTCCCAAGGACGCGAGGTAGCGGGCAATCAACCGGGCGCACGTCGAGGCGCAGAAAAAGCGGAAGGATGCCAAGGCGGCAAAGCGCACGAAGAAGATCCTCGTGTGTGAGGAACTAGACAAGTGCTGCCGCCAGCAAAGGAAGGATGGCCTCCTGTTGAAGGAGTCCCTGTCGCCATTGATATTGACTGATGCCTCAAACGGGGATGACGAGGGCGAGATGGGGCGGGGTCCCCTAGACCATCTCCCTAACATAGGGGAGGCGGTGCCTGGGGCATTGGCAAGTAGTCCGGCGCTCCTAGGAGGAGGAGGAGGAGCTGCCCCGGGGTCGGTGGTTGCCCACCTCGGGGCCGAGGCCGACATGCCCGAGGAGTGGGCGTTGGGCAAGCGTGCCATCAGCCCAGTGGGCTCGGCGGCAGCGGTGGAGCAGGTGGCGGTGGGGGCGATGCAACTGCCCCCACAGAGGACCGAGGGGGCGTCGGGGTCTGTCGAGAACCATTCGGCACCGATGGACACAGAGGTCGTGCCTCTACCACCGCCACCGCCTGTATGGACATGGGTCACCATGGCAAAGCGGTTGCTGCCCTACTCGAGGTAGGTGTATTTTTGGTGGAGTCGCAGTGCTTTCCGTCCATTCTTTTGTCTTGTGCTGACCTTGTAAATACTTTGTCCTTAGCCAAAAGCGGTCTATGGAGGAACCTACCTGGCGTGCCAACTGTCGGTGTTTTGGATCGGGGGATCCTCAACCAACTAGTAAATTTGTGCTACGTGTTCCCAATCCTGGATGGTGATGCAAAGAGACACAAGGTTTATACTGGTTTGGGCAATTGGTGCCCTACATCCAGTTTGAGAGATCGATCTTGTATTCCTTGCACCGAAGTGCTTGTAGTAGGGGGTTACAAGCTAGGTGAGAGAGGAAGCTAGTCCCAGGTCTCGGCGTGGAGTGATGCGGACTACTTGAGGCATTGCTCTCAGGCAGTAGGGAAATGTGCGTGTTATAGAGTGTCACTTTTGTGGGTGCGTGTGTCCTCCCCCCCTGAAATGGCCCAAGTCCTTTCCTTTTATAGTTGAAGGGAGGACAAGGATAGTACATGTGCTAACTATACAGCATCATGCGAATAGAGGCGGCATGTCCATGCCCTGTAGCCTGTTTCTGTGGTGGCATGGTCATCGGAGTGGTCTGTCCTTGAAGCGCTGGAGCGATGTGCTGGTCACATCCGATCCTGTGCGTCATGGGAGCTCCAGGGCTACTTCAAAGCGGGCGCGGTGGTCGATGTGCGGGCATAGTAGATTGTCGGCGTGCGAGGCAAAACCGTGGTGGGGGGCCTCGGCGGGCATGAATCCCGAGAAAGCCAAAACCCTGGCGTAGAGTGCCAAGGGCTGGAGAGAGCGGTCGACCTGGTATGCTGGTTCAAAGGCGATGATGACCCGTGCCAGATTTCCCATGTTGTGTTGTCTTCGGGGTGGTGGTTACAGGGCACAGTGTAGTTTAGGCGCTGATCGTGGGCACAGCGCCAGTACACAGTGGCCGGTAATCCCCACTGTGCCTTATCCCAGTCGGTACGGCATTGATGTGACTCCTTGTCTCATCGGTTGCTCCATGGTGTCGAGCCATCATCCGGCTGAGATTGCGGGAGTGGTTGATGCATTAATAGGATGTGACACGCTGTCGGGAAGACTAGTCGAGGCAGGAGCGACAGGTTATTGACAAGCTAGCCTTGAGCGATACAGAGAATAGTTGTCTCATTCGAGGCTGGATGCATGGGGCCTCGGGCGAGATGGAGATTTGGCTTCTTGCTAAGGCCTCCTGCGAGAGGCCTCACGCAAGGCAGAGATTTCGTTAGGGTGTTGAGACCTCCCGTGCGAGGCCTTAGGCGAGGCGAAGAGCCGGTGGGCTCAGATGGGCCGATGATGAACCCATGGCTTACCTTCTGGCTTTGTTGATGGGATTTAAGTGACTCTTTTGGTGTACGCTTGGGGTACCCCATTTTATGGTACCTGATAGTAGCCCCTGAGCCTTAGGGGGAGTGCGTTCACTCTCCCTGAGGGTTTGTCAAGACTTGGTTTGCAGCTGCTCCTATAGGGATTGTGTTTTGCTTCTTGAGGTTTCGGTGGGTGCGCACGAGCGCACCCACCGGGTGTAGCCCCTGAGGCCCTGGAGGAGTGGATTTACTCCTCTAGGGGCTTTTTTCGTGTTTGAGTGAGGAGTTTTTATCATATTTGCTGAGCCCACAAGTGCAAGTTTGGGTCGCGGGGTTTCGGCAAGGTCGCAGGGAGAGCCCCCGAGCCTCTACATGAAGCAAGAGGGCGATCAGGGTTGCCCCTGACTTTTTGTGCGGCCCTCATGCTTCCTTTTCGTTTGGAAGGAGGGGTGGAATGTGCTAGGCTACCCTCAGTGGGCACGAGCGGTGGCACTTCCGGTGAGCTGTTATCGGGTAAGTCCGAGTGGAGGCTCATGCCCTGTTCGCTAGGGGATGGCTAGTGGTCCAGAGACATGGTCCAAGAGTACCAGAGGGTTTCTCTAGTGGGTGCCAAGGCCGTTCGCTGGGCCTCGGTGGCTCGATGCCTCCCTATGGTGGGATCCCATTTGGAGACCTCCCTGCCAGTCTCGGACACGACTTAGGATGTCCCGAGCGATCATTTGCTCAGGCCTTGGCCATACGTGGGCTCGCCCATAGTCGTCCCTGACTCTGTTGCCCTGGGGCGGCTATCGAAACCTTAGGGGACCCAGCCTTCGAACCCATGGACCGTAACAGGCTCGGTGCCCTTTATCGTGTTTGTAATAAAACTTCTAGCACGGGCTTTGGTCGTTTGTCTTTGTCTTGGGTGCAGGAGGAGCCCCGGAGCCTCCGCCCAGAGTGAGAGGGTGGTCAGGGGTCCCCCTGGCTTTTTCGTTTGACCCTCACATATCCTTTTCGTTCTGACAGAGGGGTTGTTTGCCGAGCCCATTCGGGTGCGAGCCTGGGCCGCTGGGTCTCGGCAAGGTTGCAGGAAGAGCCCCCTAGCCTTGGCCTAGAGCGAGAGGGCCGTCAGGAGTTCCCCTAGCTTTTTGTACGCCCCTCGTGCGTGAGGGTTTGTTTGCCGAAGCCCCTTTTGGTGCGAGCCTGGGTCATGGGGTCTCGGCATATCTGTAGGAAGGGCTCCCTAGCCTCTGCATGGAGCAAGAGGACCATTAGGAGCTCCCCTGGCTTTTTGTATGACCCTCGCGCTTCCTTTTTACTTGGAAGGAGGGGTTGTTTTGCCGAGCCCCCTCGAGTGCGAGCCAGGGTTGCTAGGTCTCAACAAGGTTGCAGGAAGAGCCCCCTAGTCTCTGCTTGAAGCAAGAGGTCCATCAGGGGTTCCCCTATCTTTTTTTTATGACCCTCACGCTTCCTTTTCGCTTGGAAGGAGGGGTGGAATGTGCCAGGCTACCCTTAGTGGGCACGAGCGATGGCACTTCCGGTGAGCTATTATCGGGTAAGTCCGAGTGGAGGCCCATGCCCCGTTCGCTAGGGGATAGCTAGTGGTCCAGAGATGCACTCCAAGAGTACCAGAGGGTTTCTCTAGTGGGTGCCAAGGCCGTTCACTTGGCCTCGGTGGCTCGGCGCCTCCCTACGGTGGGATCCCATTCGGAGACCTCCCTGTCAGTCTCGGACATGACTTAGGGCATCCCAAGCATTTCGCTTGCTTGGGTCTTGACCTCGTGTGGGCTCACTCGTGGTCGTCCCTCACTCTATTGCCTAGGGGTGGCTATCGAAACCCCTAGGGGCCCAGCCTTCGAACCCCTAGACCGTAATAGGCTTAGCGCCCGGTTCCTTCATCTGAAAGGAATAGGGCAGGGGGAATATCTTCCTCATCGGCTCGGCAATGGCTGGCGCGCCTTTTGAGGTAGTTTTTCTGGGGAGACAGAATGACGCCTGCTACCACAGCGGTTGGGCATGATGTGGTGTCAGCAGATGGGACATAACTATTCCCGTAATTAATGAGAAAAAGGTGGGCGCGTGGGTGGTAAAATCGGATCGGGGTTAACCACGTCGGATCTGGGGGAAACTTCCCTGATTTCATCGCCCATCCATTTTGCCTTTACCCTGCATAAATACACAAAGAGCCTCGCCCCTCCTCACCTTACCTTGCCTGCGTTAGCTCTGCCCCCATCGAGCCATCGCTAGAGTAGCAGGTGCTGGGAAGAAGAAGGGAGAAGAGCAAGCCAGGGAGAGAGCAAGAGCGAGAGAGAGAGAGAGAAACTCACCGCCGCATTCGATCCCTCCACCGCACTCATGGCCGATGACATCATTGTCATCGAGGCAGACCCTTGGGATCCATCTGACATCATCGTGGAGATGCTTCAGTCGCTCGTCGATGACGGACGCCTTCGTCTGGTGATGGACCCCAATAGGCCGGAGTGGATCGCTCCGTCGGGTGAGCTGGAGCCGAGGCCTCGCGATGGTTATGTCATGAGCTTTGTCTCCTTTCACGAGTGTGGCCTTGGCATTCCGATGGATCGATTCATGCAGGCGCTCCCACACTACTATGGCATGGAGCTCCACAACTTCAACCCCAACTCCATCGCGCAGGCGGCCATCTTCGTCGCTGTCTGCGAGGGGTACTTAGGGATTGCTCCCCATTGGGAGTTGTGGCTCCATCTCTTCCGGGCGGGTCACACCACTAAGCCGACGGGCACGTCGGGCACGAGGAAAGCGGTGAGGGCCGGCGGCTGCACTCTCCAAGTGCATCAGGACCGCCAGCACCTCTACATCCTAGCCCAGCTCACATCATCCAATCGTCGATGGTACATGAGCTGGTTCTATCTTCACAACAATGACGGAGGACTTCCCCCCTACACTGGGTGAATTGTGGGGAGCTACCTAGAGAGGTGGAAGTATGGCGTCCTGAGGGAGGATCATCCCAAGCTATAGCCGCTTCTGGAGGGGCTAGAGAGGCTATGGAGTCATGGCCTTACTACGGCCATGGTCGTGGCTGCCTTCCACCGCCGAAGGGTGCTACCGCTAATGGCTCGGTGGCGGCGCCTGTTCGAGATGAGGTCGGGTGAGCCAAATGAGGGCATCTGGATGTCCTCCTCTACCTTTTCCGACGAGGAAATTCTTCACCAGGTGGGGGAGACAGTGGAGGCAAAGCTGAGGGGCGGCAACCTGACCCCCATCACGATGCGCCCGTCGTGGGGGTTCCTCTCGCTGGTGAGTCGCGTGCCACTGCAACCCCCGAACCTTCTCCATTTCTCCTTACTTCTCATTCCCTTATGCGTGTTTGATGTTCCTACAGGGGATGAGGGACATGCGCGCCTCTCCGCCACCCATTCCCGAGGACACAAGGCAGCGGATGATCAACTGGGCGCACGCTGCGGTGCAGAAAAAGCAAAAGGATGCCAAGGTAGCGAAGCGCACGAAGAAGATCCTCATGCGCGAGGAACTGGACAAGTGCCACTGCCAGCAAAGGAAGGATGGCCTCCTGTTGGAGGAGTCCCTATCGCTGTGGATATCGATGGATGCCTCGGACGGGGATGACAAGGGCGAGACAGGGTGGGGTCCCCTGGACCATCTCCCTGACATAGGGGAGGTAGTGCCTGGGGTGTTGGCAAGCAGCCTAACGCTCCTAGGAGGAGGAGGAGGAGCTGCCCCGGGGTCGGTGGTTGCCCACCTTGGGGCCGAGGCCAACATGCCCGAGGAGCGGGCATTGGGCAAGCGTGCCATCAGCCCAGTGGGCTCAGTGACAGCGGTGGAGCAGGTGGCGCCGGGGGTGATGCAACTGCCCCCATAGAGGATCAAGGGGGCATCGGGGTCCGTCAAGGACCATCCGGCGCCGATGGACATGGAGGTCGTGCCTCTGCTGCCGCCACCACCTGTACGGACAAGGGTTGCCGTGGCAAAGCGGTTGCCGCCCCGCTCGAGGTAGGTGTATTTTTGGTGGAGTCGCAGTGCTTTCTGTCCGTTCTTTTGTCTTGTGATGACCTTATAAACACTTTGTCCTTAGCCAAAAGTGGCCTGTGGAGGTGCCTACCTTGGCACCCCTAAAAGCGCTCAAGGTTAACCCCGGCTCCACCGCCCACTAGGTGGCGAAGGCGAAAGCCGCCCTGCAACATGGCGTGGTGTCGGCGAGGGCCGACCTGAAGGAGCCGGCCACCCAAGGGGGGGCTGTCGGGGTGGCCCTGATATAGGCGGGGGAGGGAGCGCCTCCGCCCCCTAATGGCGAGGCCCGTGGGTCGGATGGGGCCAAGGTTCCCTTGCCTGCGGAGGTCACCGGGATTGAGGTCCTCGTGGTTTCATAGGCCGGGGCGATGGAGGCCACGGCGCCCAGGACCATCGAGGTCGCTGCGGTGGGCGCCAGAGCCCCCACGACCGCTGAGGCCACGATGGTGGGGGCCAGAGCCCTTGGGACCACTAAGGCCACGGTGGTAGAGGCCAGAGCCCCCAGGACCACCGAGGCCATGATGGCGGAGGCTGAAGCCCCTGGGACCACCGAGGCTGATGTGATTGTGGTGAGGCTATCGGCCCAGGAAGTGGAGACGAGGGCCACGGAGGCCTCAGCGGCACCCTTGGTTCAAGGCCCACCGTCGTTGCGAGAGAGCGCCCGAGAGGTGGAAGTTCTTCCGATCTCCTCCGACCATACTTCCTAAGCACAGGAGGTGGCTGGCGCTGAGGTGGCCAGTGTCGTGGAATAGCTGGTTCCAACCCCGGGTGAGGGAAGCTCGGCCCTCATGCGAGTACGACCCAAGCCCCATGGGTGGAATCACCCGCATGTCCTGTGGTAGAGCCGGGACGACCCTAGGGCAGAGCCTCTGTTTGCCCTCGAGGATGTGGCCGAGGGCGGTCACTGGGACACGTTTGAGCAGTACCGCCAGCTGGCGGAGCAGTCACTACGGACAGCGCTGTCCGTGGTGGCCAACGATTTGCCTGGAGTCGCCTAGGTTTGTGCTTTCTTTTCTCATACGATTGTCTTTTTCTGAGTTTTCTTTATAGGGATTGACCCCTATTCTGTTTCTCCCAGGAGCTCAAGACCCAGTCCCTTGGGAAGTCGGTCTTTCCCCAGTGGGAGAGGGATGTTTGGGACCAGCTTCAGTGGCAGAAAGGCCTTCTTGCCGGCGCCAACGAGCTAATGTCGGCGCGGAGCGCAGAGGTGGAGGACCTCTGCCTTTGTTGTGCCGACATGAAGGTCGAGGCAGCCACGGCTCAGGAGCAGCTTGCCCCTCTGGCGGCATGGGTCAAGGAGTTGGAGGAGGAGCTCACCCACATGACCAGTGATCGGGATGCCTTCAGGTCTTGAGCCGAAGAAGCCACAGCCTCGGGCAAGGCTCTTGCTGGGCAGCTAGGAGCGCAACATAGTGCACACTAGCTGATGAAAGGTGCTTTGGATGAGGCCCTTGTAGCGGCTGAGGCCTCGGGAACCAAGGCTATGGTTTGGAGGGGAAAGGCCGAGGGTGAGTCCTAGTCCCCTCGTTTTGTTCACTTTTTCTTATGTTCACTAACTTTGTGGTGTGACGCAGAGCTGGGGAGTGAAGCTTACAGGGCGGCTGAGGCTTCTCGGGTTGAGGCCTAGCACCTGAAGGAGAAGGCCGAGGCCCTTCGGGTCGAGGCCTGACACTAGGAGCTGAAGGCCAAGGGTGAGTTCCATAGACTTCCATCCCTATTTAGCTTGTTTTCCTTTGCGCTCAACCCCGTTTTGTTTCCTATGGCGCAGAGTCAGAGGCGGAGGTTACCCGAGCAGCCGAGGCTTCTGTCGTGGTGCATGCGGTGCTCAAGACCGAGATTGAGGAGCATGAGGCGCTGAAGAGTGTCGCCTACACCGCCTGCAAGGCCTTGGAGGTCGAAGGGGTTCAATCAGGCAGCTCCCTTGGGAGCTGTCTAATTGCATTGAGCGGTCAAGTGCGCGAGTGGCTCTAAGGAGCGCTGCACATGGGCGTCAAGCGCGCTAGCCGTCATCACCTCGCACTATATAGGCATTGACCTCCAAGCTATCAGTGATGGCTATGTCCTGCTCGACGATGATGAGGAGGCTGACGAGGCGGTAGCAAAGCTGATGGAGGCGGCGGAGGGCCCCGGTACGGCGTTGGCCAAGCTGTTCGAAGAGGAGGTGGTCGCTCCTCCACCGTCTGCCAATGCTGGAGGCCCCGAGCCATGACCTGGGCCTAAGAGGCCATGTAAATAGGATAGGAATTAACTATGTATTGTAACGTTTGTGGCCGTGGAGGCCTTTCTTTTGAAGTACTCGTGTTTCTTTAATCGTTTGTCTTGTGTTTCCGAGCCTCTGCCCTCTTGTTGTCTCTGATCTGATTTCTTTGCAAAAAACCTCCTTGAAGCCTAAGCCATCCCCTGGGCGAAAGGTGGTGAGGGAGCGCCGTAGCCCGGAGGCTTAGGCCATCTCGCGACTCTACCGGCCTTCTGGCCCTGAGACGAGCTTTTGGTCCTTGGGTTTCCCACAACCGATTCGTCAGAGCGTGTTAGAGGGTTTGGCGTAGGAATTTTTTTAGAAAATGACTAAAAAATAGTGCGTGGGACTTAGGGGGAATCCCCCATCTATAGCCCTCGAGGGAGATTCGGTTCTATGGATGCAGAGCCAAGTCTCCCTTATAGTGTTATCGTATTGCCGAGACCAACGATAGGCTCGGGGTGGTTTCTCGAAAAATTAGAACAACTAAAGAACGCTTTTCACTTGTATTCTGAGATACAATATATACAATGCTTGGAATTTTAAGGGTAAAAGCGACGTAGCTGTTCTATATTCCAAGCGTTGGTGAAGATTTCGCCCTTCTCGTTGGCTAGCTTGTAGGTTTCGGGCTTTAGCACTTGGGCAATGATGTACGGTCCTTCCCATGGCGGGGTCAGCTTGTGGCGACCCTTGTTGCTCTGCACTAGCCTCAATGTAACACCCTAGGTGTTTGGCTTCCACTAAATTGCATGTCATTTCATAAACATATGCATCATCTCTGTCATCAGGTCATTGTCATTGAAACATACGTATGCAACATTCGCATATTCTGCTTGTTTCGTACTTGATTGCTTAGAATGGTAGTAGTGCAACATGTGAATGTAACATGAAATTCTCATACTTTGAAACATGGCAACATGGTAGTAATGTGACAAGTATAAAATGACAACAAGGTCATGAAACATGTGAAACATTGCATTGCAACATTGGGTGAATTGCTTGTTTTGTTGTTTCATCACATGTGATCATTTGGATTGGTATAACAATGGTGTAAAGTGGTTGGTCATGATCTAATATATCTTAACTACACTTAGGGTAATTGTTTGGACATTGTTCATGTAGATCAAAATGACAAAATTGCCCTTTAGGAGAGGTTTGACTTGAATTGACCCCTAGTGTGGCACTGTTTGACTGATTCAAAAGACCAACTTAGAGACCTTGCATGGCTGTACACTCTTTACAAAAGTTGTAGCTAATTTATCAAGGAACAAAAGTTATTTTATGATCATCTCATGAAAATGGCTAGAACATGCTCAAACATGGCCCACAAGTCAGAATTTCCTGCTGATTTCAGACTTAGAAAAATTCTTCAGTCAAGTCCGGACTTACCGTTTCATGAGCCCCTCTTTGCGACCTTGTATCTCCCAATCCAAACCAAATTAGTCCAAGCTCCAATTAACAAAGTTGTTGTACTCACTTGGATCTTCAATTTTGTTAACTACACCATGAACCAGATTGCCACCGTTTGGGAGTTATAGATCATCAAAAGTACGCTGTCAGTTGTGTCGTCGGGCGTCAATTCGGCTGTTTCATAAATCAGACAGAACTCGCCATGGCCAACCGGCTTAGGACCTGCTCACCGCATGGTGCGCAGGCTCTGCCGAAGGGTCCGCGTCGTGCGTCCGAGCTCCAGAAGAAGGCCAACTCCTTGCCACTCTCTCTGCGTCTTGCCATTTCCCTCACTGTCGTCCCCTTCCTCCACGAGCATGGCGACCGGGACACCGTGATGCCGCCGAGCCAAATCCACCAACACCGAGCGCCATTAACCGATTCATCCAGGCCATAGCCCCGCCGTGAACTTCTCTATGTCTGCGACACCGCCGCAATTCCATTTTCGCCTCAGGTAGACCTCCCCGTGAGCGCGGCTCCATCAGGTCGCCATGACCGCCACCGGCCGAGCTCGCACATGGCCATGCTGCTCAAGCCCCTTATCGCCCCTTCTCTCCCTTGCACTAGCTTCTGTGTGTGACGTTGAAGCTCACTGAGTGAGCCACTAGGGCCATGACGCCATAGCCTCACCAGAGCCGGCCCTGCCGTGGCCGTGCACCGCCATGCTCATCACCACCCCCTCTAGCTGAGTCATTAGCTGCAATAAATGGTTCCCCTAGGTGTGCTTGGGTGAGGCGAACACGTTGGCACCGTTGCCTTCGCCGGAGAAGCCACCGGCGATGAACTACGCCACCGGCCGTTCCTCCTCCCCTGTTTCTCTCATTGACGCACGGGTCCCCTTTGTCAGTCGCCGCTGCTGAGGAGGTAGCCAGCCTGGGCCGCGCCGAGTGCTGGGCTGCGTTTGCGCGAGTTGTGGGCCGCCGGATCTGTCCGGGCCGGCCCAGTTGCGAAGTTGATTTTCTTGTTTTTGGTTTTGTTTATTTTGTTTTTCATAGAATTGTGTGCATGATTCAAAAATGTGTATCTCCTAATTGGTAGCTCCAAATGCTATGGTTTCAATTTTGTTGAGTTCCTAGTAATGTCTAGTATTTAATAAAAATATTATATGAGCACATGTTTTAGAAATTTTGGATGAATGAAATAGGACTTTGAAATGTGTTTTTAGATGCATGCAAACTTGTTTGCATTTTATCTTGAGTTTCTGTGGTCCCAAAATTATGAAATTTTGTGGGTAATCTATTATTGCTTAGTAGAAGCTCTGGTTAAAATTTCAGACCTAGTGCATGTATAGTTTTTCAGTTATAGAATTTCTTTTTATCAATGGATGGATCTTGTGTGAATTTTCATAATTTTTCTATAGATCCAGTATAGGTAAATTTGGTGAGTATGGTTCTTATGCTAGAATGATGCTAGGAAAAATGAGAAATCTGTTGCTTGACACTTTTCATTAGGGTTTCCTAATTATGCTAAAAATGGACATGCCACTTGTTATTTTGGATACAGCAAGTTCTGCTTGCTCAATGGCTTTGAAATTTTTATGGTAGTCTATGTGAAGCATGAGATAGCTACTATAATTTTTGTAGATTTTTATGAATAGTTTTGCTATATATTGCTTTAATCACTTAATTAACTAAATAAATTTGAAAAGGATATTAAATAATTTATTTAGAAGTTGGAACTATACTTTCTAGTGTTTCTCTGGTATGTGCAACAAGTTGGTTAACTTGGCTTGGTCAAATTATGTTTTTGCATCATCATTAAATGATTAAGCTAGTAACCCTGTCATTTCTGGACAGATTCTAGGTTTACTGGAAATTGATTTGGTTAACATAAGAATCATGCTTTGCTGTTTACCATTGATTTGTAGAAAATTTCATAAGCTTTCCAGAATGTCCTCATACAAGTCATTTGGAATTGTAGAACTCTGGTTGTGATTGAATTAAGGGACTACTTGTATGCATATGAAACTTTAAATGTTAAATTATGTATACCTTTACTATTTCTAAGTTTGTGGTAATGTTCCTAGGTGTTAGGCCTTTAACTGAAGATGAGCATCTTTATCTTAGGTTATGCAAGTTAGGTAAGTTGATCTTGTTCTTTAAGTTAAGTTAGATACATGCTTAAAGTGATTTGAATAGAGCTATTTTACTCGGTAAATGAGTGTCCAGTGATGCTTTCGTAAACACTTACTGTGATTCATTCATCATGAGCATCATATCATTCCTTATGCATCCATGATATTTATCTCGTGCATTGGCATGCAATAGGTGTACCAGAGGGAGTAACACTGCTGGAATTCGAGGAACCGAGCGAGCAGCAGCAGCCGACACCGGAGGTTCAGGAGGTGCAGCCTTCAGGAGAAGTGCCAGACGAGGTCGCCGTTGAGTGCCCGGATCACCGTCCTTGCAACTTTGTGAAAGGCAAGCTCCGGAGCATATTAAGCCTCCTAATTTCCGAGAGGCAGTTATAGTATTATTATTACATATATTGTTGCATTAAGTTTAGGTGTTGGATGCAAACACTTGCTGCATTGGTTACCCAATACTTGTCCAGATATTGTTACCCTGAATCCTATGTAGCTCAGGCTCATGTAGTGCTTAGCCCTGCTTAAACATGGTAGAAGTCAGGTGATTTCCTATCACCTACGAGATATAGGAAGATACATATGGCACGGTTGGCTATATTTGCTATCGTGGAAAAGAACCAGTCTTAATTTGAAATGGAGACCGGGTGGAGGCTTGCCAGTTTGCAGTGACTCCGTCTGTGTCGATTAAGGACTGAATCTTGGAGCCTTTCCTGTTCATGTTGAACGCATGCCTCTCTCTTAGTTGGCCATGTCCAAAGACCGACCGCGAAGTTGAGTAGCTCAACTCAGGCCGGGAGTCGATAAGTATAAAGTATGCCTCGGAAGGGAGCCGTAGGCGTGAGTCCAAGGGCAGGTGATTTAAAAGTCCTGATCATCCTGGCAAAAGGGTAATCCCTAAGAGCGCTGGCGCTGATTGAACCTGCGAATTTGGTTCCTGAGTTGTACCATAGGTAACCCACGGGTACCCTTGCTAAGTATGCTAGGGTGAGAGTTAGGAATACCCCCTCAGCTGAGTTGTAATTCGATTCGAGTCGCCGTCTCTCCCGGTTAGTGAGAACTTGACGGGCTTATCTCCAAAGTAGATACACTAAATAACATAATGGTTCGGAAATGAGGATATGATGATGACAGCCTTATTATACCTGCTATGGTTAATATTGTTTGCTCCTAATAAGTGAGTGCTCTAGTATAGGTGCTAATCTAGTGGATAGGTAAATAATGATAAGCTTGATGCTAAGTTTAAATTGGTTACTATAATCATAAGCTCTTTTATGCGACTGTGTCAAGCTAGCCCACCTGAAAAGCCTTGCATGACCCTTGGTGTCTTTTATTTCTGGTTTTGATGGGTAAGTCTAGCTGAGTACCTTCTCGTACTCAGGGTTTATCTCCCACCTATTGCAGATGACCAGTTCTACTTTGGTTGCTGCAAGTACTACCTTCTCCCAGCTAGGGATGAAGACTAGACCATTGGGTGCAGTCTCTACTAGTTCTCGTACCTGATAATGCTTTTGTGGGACATGACTCAGACTTGGCAATGTAATTGAAAACTATGATATTTTGTACTAAACTATGTTGCTTCCGCACACTCAAACTTGGTTTGTAATATTCTATTTAAACTCTGATGGATGTAATCCGAATGCTACTTATGAAATGTTGTAACGGATGATGTGTTGTGTTGAATCACTACAATCTTGGTTTGTATGTTGAGAGTTGGTTGAAATCCTTCGTGATTTCTGGACTACCGGGATTATGGGAGCTTAAGTACAGGAATTTGATCACTTCGGTGATTGTTTTTGTACTTACGTTCTTATGATTTGGTCGGTTCTGTTATAGCTGGCATCAGAGCAAGATTCGACACTAAACATGTCATTTGTGTATTTAAAACAAAGGTATTTGTGAAAATCCTAAATTAAATACTAAGTATTGCCAGTGGTCATATCCCTTATGCCCAAATAAGGACTCTTAGGTGGCTTATTAAAGTACTAACTTGGGGGTTCCTGCTTGTTTTGTTTCGTTGTCCATACAGTGTGCTATTGTATGGATGCCATCCGCTTGGGTGGTAATGTATGGATCAAAATACCTCTACGCTCTGGTAAGTGGGAGTTGTGAGAGCATGACCGTCCAACCATCGGTCTAGGGGAGAGTAGTTGTGGTTGCTCGCATACTTACATGTTCAATCATGTATCTATGATAGTACTTAAATGTGGGTATCTCTGATGGGTACCTGTGATACTAGAGTATATGCATCAGGGGATGCATGTATGAAAGTATTTAGTTTACTGCTTACTTTTTATGCATTTTGGGAAATTACTGGGCTGAAATGAAATTTTCTACAGGTACACTAACAACGTATCGTTGTAGATCGATTAGCTACCGTATACGAGAGAACATATGTATGCCACCGTATATTTTGCTAGCCTTTAAATTTTTCTAGGTTTGTGAGGACGTACGGATCGTGCATGCATCATGTTCAAGCATACATGGCATTTCTTGCATTACTCCCTCCTTTAAAATTTGATTGTCCTGACTAATTAAATTTCGTATCCCTTAAATGATTCTCCCCTTACGTTGCAACTTTTTGCTATAGATGGCGCGCACAAAACTCACTGCTCACAAGTCTATTGGAGGCAGGGCGCCTCATCACCGGTTAGCTCCTCATGAGCCCCGTCTTGAGCCTACTGAGGTGGAAAGGCTGAGGGCAGAGCTGGCCTGGGTGACTGCTAAGAGGAATGCGGCTTAGCACCATTTGGAGCAAGTAACACAGGAATGGGACCAAGAGACCCTTGAGGTTCAGAGGTTGATAGTTGCTCACCGCAACTATGAACGTATGTTGATTCACGTGATGAACCAACGGAATGAAGCCTGGCACAAAGAGAATGTGTTGAGAGCGCGATAAGTGGAGCTAGAGCAGCAAGTGGCAGTTGCCGAAGAGTACAATGACCATCTCCATGAGGAGGTTCACCTATTACACAATCAACTTCACCCTCTCCTACCACCTAATGAGGAGGATGAGATGGGCTCTGGTGTCATCATGGCTGAAGGTGATGATGGCATTGAGGTCAATGGACCTGAGGACATTCCACCTGATGAGGAGGAAGATGAGGAGTTAGAGCCTGCTAGTGATGAAGATGGAGGAGAGATCTTTGACACTGACTCCGAGGACGATGCATAGTTTAGCTTACTACTTAGCTAATGCGCTAGAGCTAGTCTTTTGTTGATCCTCATGCAAGAACAAGTAGCTTTGTATCAAGTTAATAGTTGTGATGTAATATCGAACCCTATGTTACCCTTGATGTAAGTTTGGAACCTCTATGGCTTCGATGTAACTTATCAAACGTGTTATGCTCCACGTATGTGAGCTTTTGCTGAATTTTGTCTTTGCGATCTATGGATCTCGATTGTTGGTTAAGTTCATCGCATTTATGTGTTAATTGATGCGCTTGAGGAGTTGTGTGATTGTGATGAATGATTGTGCCTCTATTGATTATAAATGCATTCTCTCCAATGGAATCAGTTTGGCATAATTATACAATTCATCTACAAAAGTTTCCACATCGTTAGTGCTCATTGGCTATACCTTTTGTAGATGGCTTATAACCTTTGTCGCGGTCATAGCATGGGAGATGAGGAACAACCACCTCCTCCACCGCCCACACCAGCTGAGCTAATGTAGACAGTCGTGGAAAGTCAGCGCATGCTAGCTGAGGCTATGCGCCATATGGCTAACCGTGAGGATCGGCATGTCTGCCAGGGACCCGAGCTGAACCAGTACAGCAGCTTTAAGGACTTCATGGACACAAAGCCTCCTATCTTTCATGAGGCCGAAGAACCATTACAAGCTGATGAATGGTTGAGCACGATAGAGCAAAGGTTTGGATTGCTCCATTTGATAGAAGGCATGAAGGCTTCGTATGTAGGACACCAGCTCCAAGGCCCTACAGGCATCTGGTGGACCCATCACAGGACCACTTTCCCTGCAAATGTTGAGATAGTTTGGGACTAGTTCCAGGCAGCTTTCAGGGGACACTTTATCCCTCCTGGTCTCATGGCCATTAAGCATACTGAGTTTATGAAGCTAACCTAAGGCAACAACAGTCTTAATGAATACCTCTAGGCATTCAACAACCTAGCGAGGTATGCTCCCAAGTTTGTCGATATCGACGCCAAGAGAATATCTAGCTTCAAGACGGGATTTTCCCCTAAACTGATGAAGTCTATGGGCAACTGCAAGTGTGTCACCTTCAATGAGTTTATCAGTGACACCCTGACTCAGGAGAATAATGACAAGATATATGCTGCTTCCAAGACTCGTAAAAGAAATTTTGAGGCTGGTGCTTCTCAGTCTAAGGCTCCAATGGTATCTAAGACCCCGTATCGTCCACCCAATGCTAATGTCCGGTACCGCCCACCTCAGAAAAAGAATCAAGCTAAAACTGGTTTCCGCAAGGGGTACACAATTTCCTTGCCAAAGAATACCTTTGGGCAGGGCAACTCCAATGCCCCACCAGCTAACAGGCCGTGCTGGAACTGTAACCAGCCTGGTCATTGGGCAAATAAGTGTCCCTATCCTTCCAAGTAGAATGCTCAAGGAAACATCTGTTAGGGGCGTGTTCACTACACTACTGTGGAGGAAATTCCTGCTGGTGAAGTGGTCACCGCTGCTAAGTTCCTTGTTAATGATCACCCTGCAGTTGTGCTCTTTGATTCGGGTGCTTTGCATTCCTTTATGAGTTCTACTTTTGCATCTAAGCATAAGATGAATGTGATTACAATTGTCAAGGGTGGTTATTGTATTAGTGCTGCTGGAAATAATATCCTGACTAACCAAGTAGTTAAAGATGTAAAGATTGAGATTGGGGATCGAGAGTTCCTTATGGATCTTGTAGTTCTACCAGGGGTAGGAATCAATGTAATCCTAGGATTGAAGTGGATGAGCCGGAATGGAGTGTTGATCGATACATCAACCCGTGTGGTAATGTTGAGGGATCCTGTGGATAAGAAGGGTTTTCTAGTATAGTTACCTCATGATATCTCTATCCACAATACAGCCAATGCTACCCAAGCCAAAGCCATTGAGGATCTATCAGTTGTCTATGAGTTTCCAGATGTCTTCCCTGATGACTTGCCTAGATTACCTCTGGACCGTGATGTAGAATTCAAGATAGAACTCATTTTGGGTATGGCTCCTATTTCTTGAAGGCCCTATAGAATGCCGCCCAATGAGTTGGCTGAGCTGAAGAGTCAGTTGAATGAGCTATTGAAGAAAGGTTTGATTCGGCCTAGTTCTTCTCCTTGGGGTTGTCCGGCCATCTTTGTGAAGAAGAAGGACGAGTCTCTATGCATGTGCGTGGATTATCACCCCCTTAATGCTGTTACTATCAAGAACAAGTACCCTCTTCCTCGCATCGATATTCTGTTTGATCAGCTCTCCAAAGCCAAGGTATTCTCCAAGATTGATTTGAGGTCTGGCTACCATCAGATCAAAATTCATCCTGAAGAAATACCTAAGACAGCTTTCTCTACTCGTTATGGCTTGTTTGAATACCTCGTCATGTCCTTTGAGTTGACAAATGCTCTGGCACACTTTATGTACCTAATGAATTCTGTATTCATGCTGGAATTGGACAAGTTTGTCATCGTGTTCATTAATGATATCCTTGTATATTCTCAGAATGAAGAAGAGCATGCTGAACATCTGAGAATTGTTTTAACTCGGTTATGTGACAACCAGCTTTATGCTAAGTTCAGCAAGTGCGAATTCTGGTTGAACAAGATACCTTTTCTAGGTCATGTGTTATCTGGTGATGGAATTTCGGTTGACCCTACTAAGGTGCAAGAAGTCCTTAAGTGGAAGGCACCTACTACGGTCACAGAAGTCCAAAGTTTCCTGGGTTTGGCTGGCTACTATCGTCGCTTTATCCCGGATTTCTCAAAAATCGCCAAGCCCATGACTCGATTACTTCAAAAGGATGAGAAGTTTGTGTGGACTCTGAAGTGTGAAGAGGCTTTCCACACTTTGCAGACCTTACTGACCTCTGCTCCTATATTAGCACAACCTAACATCGAGAAGTCTTTTGATGTCTATTGTGATGCTTGTGGCACTGGTTTGGGGTGTGTTCTTATGTAGGAGGGCCAAGTAATTGCTTATGCTTCACGCCAGCTTTGAAAGCATGAAGTCAATTATCCTACCATGACTTAGAACTAGCCGCAGTTGTTCATGCCCTGAAAATTTGGAGACATTACTTGCTGGGTAATGTGTGCAACATCTATACTGACCATAAAAGCCTCAAGTATATCTTTACTCAACTCGAGTTGAACATGCATCAATGGCGATGGTTAGAATTAATCAAAGACTACAACCTTCAAGTGCACTACCATCCTAGTAAGGCAAATGTGGTTGCTGATGCCTTAAGCAGAAAGGCCCATTGCAATTCCTTAGTTAGTGAAGACTTTCATCTGGCACACCTCCTTCATCCTGTGGTACTCCACAATATTACTGTGGATTGCTCTCTTAGAAGTCGAATTATCGAACTCCGGAAGACTGATGTGGGTGTGTTTCACATCAAGCAAAAGATGAAAGAGAAAGAAACCAAGCACTTTAGGGTCGATGACAAGGGAATTCTTTGGTTTAATGATAGGCTTGTGGTACCCAAAGACAAAGAACTTAGAAATCAAATTATGGCTGAAGCCCATTCTTCTAAATTGTCCATCCATCCTGGTAGCAGTAAAATGTATCAAGATCTCAAGCTGTATTATTAGTGGACCAAGATGAAGAAAGAAATCGTAGCTTATGTGGCAAGGTGTGATAACTGTTGCAGAGTCAAGGCTATTCACATAAGGCCCAGATTATTGCAGCCACTCTCTATTCCTAGCTGGAAGTGGGAAGAAATTAGCATGGATTTCATTGTTAGATTACCCACTACCAAAAAGGGTTGTGATTCCATCTGGGTTATCGTAGATCGTCTAACTAAATCCGCTCACTTTATTCTGGTCAAGTCTACCTATCATCCTCACAATTATGCTGAGATTTATTTTCAACAAGTGGTACGTCTCCATGGTGTCCCCAAATCCATTGTTTTTGATAGAGGACCACAATTCATGGCTCGCTTTTGGGAGTGCTTACATCAGAATCTTGGCACTCATTTAATCCGCAGTTCTACTTATCATCTGCAAACATCAGGACAAACTGAGCATGTTAATCAAATTCTTGAAGACATGCTTAGGGCTTGTCTTATCTCTTGCAAAGGCTCTTGGGAGGACTGGTTACCTCTCGCTGAATTCTCTTATAACAATAGTTATCAAGAGAGTATCAAAATGGCTCCTTTTGAAGCTCTTTATGGCCGCAAGTGTAGAACTCCTTTGAACTGGGTGGAACTCGGGGAAAGAAGATTCTATGGTATTGACTTTGTAAAAGAAGCCAAAGAGCAAGTCCGAACTATACAGAAGAATATGACTGCCGCTTAGGCTAGACAAAAGAGCTATGCTGACAAGAGAAGAAAACCTATTGAGTTTGAAGTAGGTGATCATGTTTATCTGAAGGTATCCCCTATGAAAGGAGTAAAACGTTTTGGAATCAAAAGGAAGCTTGAGCCTTGATATGTTGGACCTTACCGCATTATCGAGAAAAGTGGAAGAGTAGCCTATAAACTCGATCTACCACATGAAATGGGAGCTATATTCCCGGTATTCCATGTGTCCCAGCTAAAGAAGTGTCTTCGTATTCCCGAGGAAAGAATAGCAACAAGGAAAGTCAACTTGAAATCTGATCTTTCTTATGAGGAGAAGCCTATGCAAGTTCTGGATACTCAAGAAAGAGTGACTCGTACATGAGTGGTTAAGTTATACAAAGTAGTTTGGAGTAATCATAGTGAACAGGATGCAACATGGGAGCGGGAAGATTATTTAAAGGAAAACTATCCAGCTTTCTATACTAATTGGTACGCTTTCCAAATCTCGGGACGAGATTTTTCTAAGGGGGGAGGGCTGTAACACCCTAGGTGTTTGGCTTCCACTAAATTGCATGTCATTTCATAAACATATGCATCATCTCTGTCATCAGGCCATTGTCATTGAAACATACGTATGCAACATTCACATATTCTGCTTGTTTCATACTTGATTGCTTAGAATGGTAGTAGTGCAACATGTGAATGTAACATAAAATTCTCATACTTTGAAACATGGCAACATGGTAGTAATGTGACAAGTATAAAATGACAACAAGGTCATGAAACATGTGAAACATTGCATTGCAACATTGGGTGAATTGCTTGTTTTGTTGTTTCATCACATGTGATCATTTGGATTGGTATAACAATGGTGTAAAGTGGTTGGTCATGATCTAATATATCTTAACTACACTTAGGGTAATTGTTTGGACATTGTTCATATAGATCAAAATGACAAAACTGCCCTTTAGGAGAGGTTTGACTTGAATTGACCCCTAGAGTGGCACTGTTTGACTGATTCAAAAGACCAACTTAGAGACCTTGCATGGCTGTACACTCTTTACAAAAGTTGTAGCTAATTTATCAAGGAACAAAAGTTGTTTTATGATCATCTCATGAAAATGGCTAGAACATGCTCAAACATGGCCCACAAGTCAGAATTTCCTGCTGATTTCAGACTTAGAAAAATTCTTCAGTCAAGTCCGGACTTACCGTTTCATGAGCGCCTCTTTGCGACCTTGTATCTCCTAATCCAAACCGAATTAGTCCAAGCTCCAATTAACAAAGTTGTTGTACTCACTTGGATCTTCAATTTTGTTAACTACACCATGAACTAGATCGCCACCGTTTGGGAGTTATAGATCATCAAAAGTACGCTGTCAGTCGTGTCGTCGGGCGTCAATTCGGCCGTTTCAGAAATCAGACAGAACTCGCCGTGGCTGACCAGCTCAGGAGCTGCTCGCCGCGTGGCACGCAGGCTCTGCCGAAGGCTCCACGTCGCGCGTCCGAGCTCTAGAAGAAGGCCAACTCCTCGCCACTCTCTCTGCGTCTTGCCATTTCCCTCACTACCGTCCCCTTCCTCCGTGAGCACAGCGACTGGGACACTGTGACACCACCGAGCCAAATCCACCAACACCGAGTGCCATTAACCGATTCATCCAAGCCACAGCCCCGCCGTGAACTTCTCTACGTCTGCGACACCACCGCCATTCCATTTTTGCCTCAGGTAGACCTCCCCGTGAGCACGGCTCCACCGGGTCGCCATGACCGCCACCGATCGAGCTCGCACGTGGCCGTGCTGCTCGAGCCCCTTATTGCCCCTTCTCTCCCTTGCGCTAGCTTCTGTGTGTGACGCTGAAGCTCGCTGAGTGAGCCACTAGGGCCATGACGTCGTAGCCTCGCCGAAGCCAGCCCTGCCGTGGCCGTGCACCGCCATGCTCGTCACCACCCCCTCTAGCTAAGTCATTAGCTGCAATAAATGGTTCCCCTAGGTGCGCTTGGGTGAGGCGAACACGTTGGCACCGTTGCCTTCGCCGGAGAAGCCACCGGCGACAAACTACACCACCGGCCGTTCCTCCTCCCCTGTTTCTCTCACTAACGCGTGGGTCCCCTTTGTCAGTCGCCGCTGCTGAGGAGGTAGCCAGCCTAGGCCACGCCGAGTGCTGGGCTGCGTTTGCGCGAGTTGTGGGCCGCTGGATCTGTCCGGGCCAGCCCAGTTGCGAAGTTGATTTTCTTGTTTTTGGTTTTGTTTATTTTGTTTTTCATAGAATTGTGTGCATGATTCAAAAATGTGTATCTCCTAATTGGTAGCTCCAAATGCTATGGTTTCAATTTTGTTGAGTTCCTAGTAATGTCTAGTATTTAATAAAAATATTATATGAGCACATGTTTTAGAAATTTTGGATGAATGAAATAGGACTTTGAAATGTGTTTTTAGATGCATGCAAACTTGTTTGCATTTTATCTTGAGTTTCTGTGGTCCCAAATTTATGAAATTTTGTGGGTAATCTATTATTGCTTAGTAGAAGCTCTGGTTAAAATTTCAGACCTAGTGCATGTATAGTTTTTGAGTTATAGAATTTCTTTTTATCAATGGATGGATCTTGTGTGAATTTTCATAATTTTTCTATAGATCCAGTATAGATAAATTTGGTGAGTATGGTTCTTATGCTAGAATGATGCTAGGAAAAATGAGAAATCTGTTGCTTGACACTTTTCATTAGGGTTTCCTAATTATGCTAAAAATGGACATGCCACTTGTTATTTTGGATACAGCAAGTTCTGCTTGCTCAATGACTTTGAAATTTTAATGGTAGTCTATGTGAAGCATGAGATAGCTACTATAATTTTTGTAGATTTTTATGAATAGTTTTGCTATATATTGCTTTAATCACTTAATTAACTAAATAAATTTGAAAAGGATATTAAATAATTTATTTAGAAGTTGGAACTATACTTTCTAGTGTTTCTCTGGTATGTGCAACAAGTTGGTTAACTTGGCTTGGTCAAATTATGCTTTTGCATCATCATTAAATGATTAAGCTAGTAACCCTGTCATTTCTGGACAGATTCTAGGTTTACTGGAAATTGATTTGGTTAACATAAGAATCATGCTTTGCTGTTTACCATTGATTTGTAGAAAATTTCATAAGCTTTCCAGAATATCCTCATACAAGTCATTTGGAATTGTAGAACTCTAGTTGTGATTGAATTAAGGGACTACTTGTATGCATATGAAACTTTAAATGTTAAATTATGTATACCTTTACTATTTCTAAGTTTGTGGTAATGTTCCTAGGTGTTAGGCCTTTAACTGAAGATGAGCATCTTTATCTTAGGTTATGCAAGTTAGGTAAGTTGATCTTGTTCTTTAAGTTAAGTTAGATACATGCTTAAAGTGATTTGAATAGAGCTATTTTACTCGGTAAACGAGTGTCCAGTGATGCTTTCGTAAACACTTACTGTGATTCATTCATCATGAGCATCATGTCATTCCTTCTGCATCCATGATATTTATCTCATGCATTGGCATGCAATAGGTGTACCGGAGGGAGTAACACTGCTGGAATTCGAGGAACCGAGCGAGCAGCAGCAGCCGACACCAGAGGTTCAGGAGGTGTAGCCTTTAGGAGAAGTGCCAGACGAGGTCGCCGTTGAGTGCCCGGATCACCATCCTTGCAACTTTGTGAAAGGCAAGCCCTGGAGCATATTAAGCCTCCTAATTTCCAAAAGGCAGTTACAGTATTATTATTACATATATTGTTGCATTAAGTTTAGGTGTTGGATGCAAACACTTGCTGCATTGGTTACCCAATCCTTGTCTAGATATTGTTACCCTGAATCCTATGTAGCTCAGGATCGTGTAGTGCTTAGCCCTGCTTAAACACGGTAGAAGTCAGGTGATTTCCTATCACCTGGGAGATATAGGAAGATACATATGGCACAGTTGGCTATATTTGCTATCGTGGAAAAGAACCGGTCTTAATTTGAAATGGAGACTGGGCGGAGGCTTGCCGATTTGCAGTGACTCCGTCTGTGTCGATTAAGGACTGAATCTTGGAGCCTTTCCTGTTCATGTTGAACGCATGCCTCTCTCTTAGTTGGCCGTGTTCGAAGACCAACCGCGAAGCCGAGTAGCTCAACTCAGGCCAGAAGTCGATATGTATAAAGTATGCCTCAGAAGGGAGCCGTAGGCGTGAGTCCAAGGGCAGGTGATTTAAAAGTCCTGATCGTTCTGGCAGAAGGGTAATCCCTGAGAGCGCTGGCGCTGATCAAACCCATGAATTTGGTTCCTGAGTTGTACCAAAGGTAACCCATGGCTACCCTTGCTAAGTATGCTAGGGTGAGAGTTAGGAATACCCCCTCAGCTAAGTTGTAATTAGATTCGAGTTGTCGTCTCTCCCGGTTAGTGAGAACTTGACGGGCTTATCTCCAAAGTAGATACACTAAATAACATAATGGTTCAGAAATGAGGATATGATGATGACAGCCTTATTATACCTGCTATGGTTAATATTGTTTGCTCCTAATAATTGAGTGCTCTAGTATAGGTGCTAATCTAGTGGACAGGTAAATAATGATAAGCTTGATGCTAAGTTTAAATTGGTTACTATAATCATAAGCTCTTTTATGCGACTGTGTTAAGCTAGCCCACCTGAAAAGCCTTGCATGACCCTTGGTGTCTTTTATTTCTGGTTTTGATGGGTAAGTCTAGCTGAGTACCTTCTCGTACTTAGGATTTATCTCCCACCTGTTGCAGATGACTAGTTCTACTTTGGTTGCTGCAAGTACTGCCTTCTCCCAGCTGGGCATGAAGACTAGACCATTAGGCGTGGTCTCTACTAGTTCTTGTACCTGATAATGCTTTTGTGGGACATGACTCAGACTTGGCAATGTAATTGAAAACTATGATATTTTGTACTAAACTATGTTGCTTCTGCACACTCAAACTTGGTTTGTAATATTCTATTAAACTCTGATGGATGTAATCCGAATGCTACTTATGAAATGTTGTAACGGATGATGTGTTGTGTTGAATCACTATGATCTTGGTTTGTATGTCGAGACTTGGTTGAAATCCTTCATGATTTTCGGACTACCGGGATTATGGGAGCTTAAGTACAGGAATTTGATCACTTCAGTGATTGTTTTTGTACTTATGTTCTTATGATTTGGTCGGTTCTGTTACACTCAACACCAGGTCGCCTACCTTCAAGTCTCATCTTCGGATGCACCGGGCCTAATAGCGCCATAGGGTTTGCTGGTATTTAGCCAAGTGCAGCAGCGTGACGTCTCGGGCTTCCTCCAGTTGGTCGAGGGCGTCCTCTTAGGTGGTGCAGTTGCTTTGTTTGTTATAGGCCTATTGCCTTGGGGAACCATATTCCAAGTCAGTGGGGCAGATGACCTCGGCCCCATAGACCAGGAAGAAAGGCGTGAACCCCATGGCTCAGCTTGGAGTGTTCCTCAGGCTCCAGATGACCGATGGGAGTTCGATGAGCCATTTCTTGCCAAACTTCTTCAACCGGTTATAAATTCTTTGCTTGAGGCCTTGTAGGATCATGTTGTTGGCACGTTCTACTTGGTCATTGGTCCTTGGGTGTCCTACGGCCAACCAAGCCACACGGATGTGGTGGTCATCGCAGAACGTCAAGAATTTTTTGTCGATGAACTATGTCCCGTTGTCAGTGATGATGGTGTTAGGGACCCCAAACCTATGGATAATGTCAGTGAAGAACAACACTGCTTGCTTGGATTTGATTTGATTGATCAGACGAGCCTCGATCCATTTGGAGAACTTGTCGATTGCTACCAGTAGATGGCTGTAGCCCCTAGGGGCCTTTTGTAGAGGCCCGACCATGTCGAGCCCCCACACGGCGAATGGCCACATGATGGGGATGGTTTGGAGGGCCAGGGCCGGGAGATGTGTCTGCCGAGCATAGTACTGGCATCCTTCATAGGAACATACTAGCTTGGTAGCATCGGCAACCGCCGTCGGCCAGTAGAATCCTTGGCGGAAAGCATTTCCTACGAGCGTCCAAGGCGCCACATGGTGCCCGCCGGCCCCTATGTGCAAGTCCCAAAGCAGGGCTCAGCCTGCCTCAGCGGTGATGCATTGTTGGGGGACACCGGAGGGACTTTGCCTATACAATTCATCATTGCAGAGGACATAAGTCTTGGCTCGATGCGCAAGCCATCGGGCTTCGGTCCTATCACTAGGAAGCTCCCCTCGATCAAGCCAATCAAGGAATGGGATTCGCCAGTCCGCATCCTGGTCGGTCTAGGGAGGTTCGGTGTTGACTTCCATGACCTCAGGCTTGGTCGAGGGAGTCTCAGCAGCGGAGGGGGCGTCGAGCCCTGTCGTGGGTTCGACAGGTAGGCCCTCCTCTGCTACCAAGGTGTAGTCAATGGAAGGTTTGTGGAGGTCCCTGGCAAAGATGTTGGGGGGACCGAAGCCCGTGCCGAGGCCATCTTTGCCAGTTCGTCAGCGGCCTCGTTGTACTTCCACGCGATGTGGTTAAGTTCGAGACCATCGAACTTGTCTTCTAGGTGACGTACCAACTTGCAGTACGCCTCCATTTTGGGGTCGAGGTAGTTTGACTTCTTCATGACTTGATTGACGATGAGCTACGAGTCGCCCCGGACGTTGAGACGTCGTACCCCAAGTTCGATGGCGACCTACAAACCATTGACGAGGGCCTTATACTCGGCCATGTTGTTAGAGGCGGCGAAGTGGAGCCGTACCATGTAGCGCATGTGTACTCCAAGGGGCGAGATGAAGAGCAGACCCATGCCTACCCTGGTCTTTGTCAGAGACCCATTGAAGTACATGGTCCAGCATTCTGTCTGCACTTGAGCAGGTGGCAATTGGGTGTCGGTCCACTTGGCCACAAAATCGGCCAAGACCTGAGACTTTATTGCTTTCCAAGGCGCAAAGGTCAGGGCTTCCCCCATGAGTTCGATAGCCCACTTGGCTATCCTACCCGAAGTCTCCCGATTATGGATTATCTCTCCCAGGGGGAAAGATGACACCACGGTTATTGGGTGAGATTCGAAGTAGTGACGCAGCTTGCGTCGAGCAAAGACTATGGCGTAGATCAACTTCTGGATGTGGGGGTATCGTGTTTTGGTCTCGGAGAGTACTTCACTAATGAAGTAGACAGGTCGTTGGATGGGTAGAGCATGCCCCTCTTCCTGCCTCTCTACTACTACGGCAGCGCTGGCCACTTGGGTCGTTGCGGCGACATAGAGTAAGAGGGCCTCATCTCTAGTCGATGGTACCAGGACGGGAGGATTGGTGAGCAATGCTTTGAGCTTAGCGAGGGCTTCTTTGGCCTCGGGGGTCTAGGAAAAGCGTTCAGATTTTCTCAAGAGGTGGTACAGAGGCAAGCCTTTTTCGCCGAGGCGCGAGATGAAGCGGCTCTGGGCCGCAAGGCATCCCATGACCCTCTGCACTCCCTTGAGGTCTCTGATTGGTCCCATGCTGGTTACAGCTGAGACCTTCTCTGGGTTGGCTTCAATGCCACGTTCCAAGACTATGAATCCCAAGAGCATGCCTCGGGGGACCCCGAACACACACTTCTCAGGATTGAGCTTGGTGCCCTTCTCTCTAAGGCATTTGAAGGCTATCTTCAAGTCGTTGACGAGATCCTCAGCCCTTCTAGTCTTGACCACAATGTCGTCCACTTAGGCCTCAACGGTTCACCCAATGTGGTCGCTAAAGACCTAGGTCATGCACCGCTGGTACGTGGCCCCTGCATTTCTGAGGCCAAAAGGCATAGTCACGTAGCAGTACATGTTGAATGGGGTGATGAAAGAAGTCACAATTTGGTCAGACTTTTTCATCTTGATTTGATGGTAACTAGAATACGCATCAAGGAAAGACAGGGTCTCGCACCCCACAGTGGAGTCAATAATCTGATCGATTTGAGGTAGTGGGAAGGGGACCTTTGGATAGGCCTTATTCAAACCGGTGTAGTCTACACACATCCTCCATTTCCCATTTTTCTTCTTAACTAACATGGGGTTAGCCAACCACTCTGGGTGGGACACTTCCTTGATGAACCTGGCCGCTAAGAGTTTCTGCACTTCCTCGCTGATGGCCCTACACTTTTCCTCGTCGAATTGGCGTAGGCGTTGCTTCACTGGTCTAGAGCCGGCCCGGATGTCCAAGGCATGCTCGGCGACCTCCCTCAGTATGCCCAGCATGTCCAAGGGACTCCATGCGAACATGTCGGCATTCGCATGGAGGAAGTCGATGAGCACGACCTCCTATTTGATGTCGAGGGTGGCGCTGATCCTCAGCGCCTGGTCGTTGGGGCAGGCGGGGTACTGGGACGAGCTTGATGGCCTCTGTGGGTTTGAACACCCAGTACAACACTTGGAGTCAGGCGCCTTGCCACCGAGTTGGTCGAGGTTGGTGATGAGGTTCTCGGCCTCCGCGAGAGCCTCGGCATACTCAATGCACTCGATGTCGCAGTCGTATGCATGTTCGTATGTGGACTCAATTGTGATGACACATTGGGACCCAACATCTTGAGCTTGAGGTAGGTGTAGTTGGGGACCGCCATGAACTTGGCATAGCACGGCCGCCCCAGGATGGCATGGTAGGTTCCCCTGAACCCAACCACCTCAAAGGTGAGGACCTCCTTGTGGTAGTTGGAGGGGGTGCCGAAGCAAACGCGAAGGTCGATGCGCCCGAGGGGTCACGTGCGTTTCCTCAGCATGATGCCATGGAAAGGTGCGGCGTCGCCTCGGAGCCTCGACCGGTCAATCTCTAAGAACTCTAGGGTGCTGGCGTAGAGGATGTTGAGGCCACTGCCTCCGTCCATCAACACTTTAGTGAGCCAGGTGTTGCCCATGATTGGGTCGACGACGAGCGGGTACTGCCCGAGATTCAGGACATGGTTGGGGTGGTCTTCTTGATCAAAGGTGATTGCCTCTCGAGACCAGTTGAGGTACCAGGGAGTGGCCACCTTGACCGAGAAGACCTCTCGGCGTTCCCTCTTTTGCTGCTGCGCCATAAGGCACGCCAAGGGTCTGCCAAAGATCATGAAGGCATTGTGCACCTTAGGGAACCCATCGTCCTTGTCATCATCCTGGTCGTCGGTGCCTTTCTACTTGGCATCGTCGTTTGGGAGTCCGAGCCTAGCATAGTAATGCCGTAGCATGGAGCAATCCTCAAGGGCATGCTTCACCAGGCCCTAGAGGTAAGGGCAGGGTTTCTTAAGCATGTCGTCGAAGGGCCTAGGGCCCCTAGGGCCTCGGGGATTCTTGCGTTCTGCGGCTGTGATCAGATTGGCCTTGAGGATGGCCTGCTTCCCCTGGCGTCCCTTTTTCTTTCTTTTGGGGAGGTGGGCAACCGAGGCCTCGGGGGCCTCATCCCCCCGCTTCCCCTTGCCATCATTCTCGGGGAAGATGGCCCCGATAGCCTCTTCGCCTGAGGCGAAGTTGGTGGCGATATCGAGGAGCGCGGCAGCCGAGCGTGGCATGTTCTGACCTAACTCTCAGACCAAGTCTCAGCAGGTGGTGCCGGAGAGGAAAGCCTGGACGATCTCTGAATCGCCGACGCTGGGCAACTCGGTGCACTATTTAGAGAAGCGTCGGATGAAGTCTCGAAGAGACTCATCTGGTTTCTGGCGATAGCTCTTAAGGTCCTAGGAGTTTCTAGGGCGCACGTATGTGCCCTGGAAATTCCCAACGAAGATCCTAACCAAGTCGCGCCAGTCATGGATCTGAGAGGGAGGAAGATGCTCGAGCCAGGCTCGCGCTGAGTCTGACAAGAGTAAGGGGAGGTTGCGGATGATGAGTAGGTCATCGTCCGCGCCGCCTAGCTGACAAGCTAGGCAATAATCGGCAAGCCAGAGCTCGGGGTTGGTCTCGCCGCTATACTTTGTGAGGTTGGAAGGCTAGCAAAACCGAGCTGGAAACTGAGCGTTGTGGATCGCTCTGCTGAAGACCCAAGGGCTAGGTGGTTTAGGAGAAGGACTGCGGTCTTTCTCACTATCATAATGGCCGCCCCGATGCGGATGGTAGCCTCGAGCGGGCCCCTCACTGTCGTGGCGCCGTCATCGACCGACCCCCTCATGGTCGCCCTGCGCCTCACGTCGATTATCGAGGCAGTCATGGGCCAAGGGGACCCTATTGATTATCGGTGCCCAAGCAGGCTCAGGATGAACCGAGGCCTCCCTATCCTGCCGATGTGGTGCTGAGGGGAGGTCTGAGATGGCACCGCACCGCCAGGAGGCGGAACTCTTGGCCTACTATACCACGGCGGTCTTAAGGAGATCCTAGAGCTCATCGCAAACCCATCGCCCTTCCGTGGTGGAGGGCTCAGGCATCACGCGCACTAGCATCGCCATAGCCACGACATTCTGGCTAGCGCAATTGAAGATTGGGGGACGATCGTCCCCTTCATCGTCGTTGATGTGGTGGTGCACGTCGCGAGCCCATCACCGGGCTCCTCCACCATCACCGTGGCCCTACTGCTCCTGCTCGAGAGTGTTTCAGAGCTGTTGTAGAAGGAGTCGGTCTTGCTCGACCTTGGCCTAAAGCTCACGGAGCTGCTCCAGGTCTGGGCATTGAAATTGTCCGAGGGCAAGGTTCACGTTCCGTGCTGCCGGTGGGACAATGTGTGAAGGCGTGGCATCGCCCGTTCCTTGATGAAGTGGAGTGCGGTTGCCTACCCCCTTGTCCTCATCGCTCGTGCTTGGCATCCCAAGTCTGACGTGGAAGCACTCACGAGTGGGATCGTAAGTACCTTCATCGTCGGAATCGGAGTAGCCAAAGCAATAGTCACTTGCGGCCAAGAAGTGGCGCATGGTTTCGCGGTCGTGAAGGTCAGAGAAATTCTCTCTGGCCCATGCCTCATCCTCCTCTAAGGAGTCGGCGTGGGTGTGGGTCAACGTGGTGGCGTCGAAGTCGAGAGCGAAGCGCTGGCGGTGCCCTGAGAGATCCGCGTGAGCAGAAGCGTAGGCGTGAGCATAAGAGGCGGTGGCATTTCTCAACCCGAAGGGGTATGTAGATGGTGCCATCACCTGGCTCTGCTCCGCCGAAGTTGGCTCCTCAGGGCGTGGTGGAGCGGAGCTTGATGTCGAGGCATCGCTGGGTGCCACCGGCGTTTTTCCCTTGTCCAGGCTCCGGCTAGACAGGTCCCCAACCAGGGACCTTGCACCAATAGCTAGTCGTAGGATACCGGCGGAGAGCGGCGAGTCACCCTGGGCTCGCGTAGCATCGGGGTGATCCTGCTCGCGTCATGCCCGGCGAGTACGGCGAGAGCGACCGCCCAGGCGCCGCCTGTGCCTGGGCTGCCAGTGCGTGACGTCGTCGTTGGCAGGCGGGGCTCGGGGTGTGAGGAGTACCATGTCGTACTCGTGCCCTAGAGACATGAACTCTAGGCTCCCACTAGACCATTGTGCTAAGATGCAGCGGTCATACAGGGTTTGCCATCTAGAACCTATTGGGGTGATGAAACTGACACGTAGCTCCCCCTACCTGGCGCGCCAACTGTTGGTGTTTTGGATCAGGGGATCCTCAACCAACTAGTGAATTTGTGCTGCGTGTTCCCAATCCCGGATGGTGATGCAAAGAGACACAAGGTTTATACTGGTTCAGGCAATTGGTGCCCTACATCTAGTTTGAGAGATCGATCTTGTATTCCTTGCACCGAAGTGCTTGTAGTAGGGGGTTACAAGCTGGGCGAGAGAGGGAGCTAGTCCCAGGTCTCGGCGTGGAGTGATGCAGACTGCTTGAGGCGTTGCTCTCAGGCAGTAGGGAAATGTGCGTGTTATAGAGTGTCACTTTTATGGGTGCGTGTGTCCTCCCCCCTGAAATGGCCTAAGTCCTTTCCTTTTATAGTTGAAGGGAGGACAAGGATAGTACGTGTGCTAATTATACGGCGTTGTGCAAACAGAGGCGACATGTCCGTGCCCTATAGCCTATTCCTATGGCGGCGTGGTCGTCGGAGTGGTCTGTCCTTGAAGCATTGGAGCGACATGCTGGTCACATCCGATCTTGTGCGTCATGGGAGCTCCAAGGCTACCTCGAAGCGGGTGCAGCGGTCGACGTGCGGGTCATAGTAGATTGTTAGCGCGTGAGGCCAAGGCTCGATTGGTGCCGAGGCTGAACCGTGGTGGGGGGCCTCGGCAGGCGTGAATCCCGAGATAGCCGAGACCCTAGCGTAGAGTGCCGAGGCCCGGAGGGAGCGGTCGACCTGGTATGCTGGTTCGGAGGCGATGATGACCCAGGCCAGATTTCCCATGCTGCATTGTCTTCGGGGTGGGGGTTACGGGGCATAGTGCAGTTTAGGCACTGATCGTGAGCACAGCGCCAGTACATAGTGGCCGGTAATCCCCGCTGCGCCATATCCCAGCCGGTATGGCGTTGATGTGACTCCTTGTCTCGTCGGCCGCTCCGTGGTGTCGAGCCATCGTCCGGCTGAGATTGCAGGAGTGGTTGACGCATTAATAGGATGTGACACGCTGTCGGGAAGACTGGTCGAGGTAGGAGCGATGGGTTATTGACAAGCCAGCCTCGAGCGATACAGAGAATAGCTGTCTCATTCGAGGCTGGACGCATGGGACCTCGGGCGAGACGGAGATTTGGCTTCTTGCCGAGGCCTCCCGCGAGAGGCCTCACGCGAGGCGGAGATTTCGTTAGGGTGTTGAGACCTCCCGTGCGAGGCCTTAGGCGAGGCGGAGAGCCGGTGGGCTCGGATGGGGCCGGTGATGAACCCATGGCTTACCTTCTGGCTTTGTTGATGGGATTTAAGTGACTCTTTTGGTGTACGCTTGGGGTACCCCGTTTTATGGTACCCGACAAGTATAGAAAAAGACCTTGCAATCACGGTGCCACTTCCTCACAGGTATCACAACCAAGTCGCCGGTTGCCATCCTCTGCTCGCGTTGGTATGAACTTGGTAAGAAGTTGGTAAGACGTGTGTGAGGCTGTGATACCACCAATTGAGCCAAAATAGTTCATAAGGCTTTTGTTGATAACTAACCATGCCAGGCAATGTACCTGTTTTGTCTAGTTAGTTTCAGGAACTAAAGGATCTCATGCTACAACAAATGGGCACATTAACGGAAGAGGTTAGAGGTCTACATCATTCTGTTCAGAGTGTGGATAAGCGAGTTTCCACCCTAACAGGGAGGATTCAACAGCTCGAGACCAATCCTCCCAAGCCCAACAATAATAAAGACAAGGAGGATGATGATGATGGTTTTCAAGAATTGGAGGCGGATGTTGTTTATGGTTCCAATAGTTTGCTTGACCACATTAAGCCCAACACAAACCGTCTGGGTAGAAGATGACTCCTCAAGAATAAAATAGGTATGGGAGGAAATAAGAACCAGCACAATCACGGTAACAATGATCCTTATGCTAAAATTAAATTTACCATTCCACCTTTCCATAGGAAATATGATGTTGAGGAATACCTAGATTGGGAGATGACAATAGAACAAAAATTTGCTTCCCATCTTGTACCTAATCGCCATAAGGTTAGACAAGCCACTAGTGAATTTAAAGATTTTGCTATAATCTGGTGGACTTCTTTGCAACAAAAACCTAGTTCATGGGAAGACTTAAAACATGGGATGTGATTTGTTCATGTTTCTTATAAACAAGATTTGCGTAAAAAATTACAGTGCTTAAAATAGGGAGATTGTTGGCATTTTTAAACGCAAATAGATAAATCTGCAATTACAAGGATATCGTTGTAGCTTTCACCCAGGAGTATTGCAAGGTATCGATTTCCATGGGGAACGCGAAGTGTACTAATCAAGGGTCAAGGTCACCCAAGGATAAAGATAGATAATCGTTTTTGTGGGTAGAGAGAAATTTCCTAAGGTTTCTCTAACTGATCTAAGAATCAAGGTTACTTCAAGGTTTACTTACTTCAGGATATCAGAACACTAGCTTCAAACTGAGATGAGAAAGGAGCTAGGAAGTTCTGACTATGGTCCTACAAACACCAACCTGAACATGGTGGACTACGTCGGCCATCAGGGCTATGACCACCTAGGGCCACCACAACTATCCGTAGGGCTAGGTGCAATTCTAGGTGATCGCAAGACTAAGCACCATGCCTATTCTATTGATTACCACTCTAGTTTTGCAAAGACTAGAGCACTTGATGCAAACGGGAATCCAATAAATAACTTAAAGTAAATAATAAAATTACATAAATAGAGAACTTAGGAATAGTATTTGAAGAACCTGGTGATTACTCAAGGATGAATCAAATCTGTAGAAGTACAAAATTGAGGAAGCTCCGATAGATCTGGCTCCTCCTTAGCTCTCTCCTCTTCTCTCCCTATTTTCTATATTACAAATAGATGAGAATCATCTAGAGGGAATCTACTACAAGGTGTATGAAATTATGAAGCTATGGAGCATAGGGTATGTAGATGTGTGTCTCCTAGAGGAGGTCTAGGCGTCCTTATATAGGCCAAGGTGGAGTAGGCGGCAAGGAAATGCCACGTCATCGATCCACGTCTCCATTTGTTGTCCACCATCAGATCAAGCCGACCTTGATTGGGCAGTGAAGATCATACCTTGGTCACTAAGGAACCTCCCAACCGATCTATGAAGAAAATCAGAGAAGAACCAGACTCTAGGTGCCCGAACTAGACCTAAACCAAAGAAACCGTGTGTCTGTAGTGTTTCTAGGAAGAAAATGAGCTACTCACACTACTAGAGAACAGACTTTAGAACGATGTCCCAAATTAGCATTAGCCTCGGCATTTTTTGCCCCCGGGACTAAAGGACCCTTTAGTCCCGGTTGGTAATACCAACCGGGACTAAAGGTCCCTGCCCAACGGTCGTCCGCGGGGCAGGGATCTTTAGTCCCAGCTGGTATTACCAACCGGGACTAAAGGTTTACCTTTAGTCCCGGTTCGTAATACCAACCAGGACTAAAGCTTTTAGTCCCGGTTTGGGTAATTCCCCGGGAATAAAGATTAATCTTTAGTCCCGGTTTGGACCCCTAACCGGGACTAATTATCCCGGCCTATAATCCAGCTCATTTCTTCCTCCTCGAGCCCGAGCCATTCCATTCAAACTCACAGCCTCTGTTCTTCAGCTTGCTGTTGTTCTTGCTCTCTCCCCCTCCATTGGTGTTGCTCTTCGATTTTCGAGGTAACAAACTTAATCATCTTATGTTTTATCAGTAGCTTATCTCATTTTGCGATGTAGATGCATGTGTAACTTTATATGTTGGACTTTATTATGATTTTATATGTTATTTTTAGCTCAAAATCACATGATGATTTGCATATATGTTTGGATAAACAAAAGTTAAATTAGTTCATCAAAATCACGCCTCGCTCGTCCTCGCTGGAGTACACGCCATCCTCGTCCCCGGTGGCTTACGTGATCTTAGAATTAATTTTTCCATGAAATGAAAAACTTAGAAAATAGTTAGAAAATTGTAGAAAATCCGTACTAGTTGAACTTGCGGACCGTGTTCAGCTCGGCAAGCATGTTCTCTGCCGAGCGGTAACGGACGTCAAGGAGGAGCTTTGATTCTACGAGGGAGAGCGGCAACGGTCGTAGAAGACCGTGTTCCCTTTCTCATAGAATCAGAGCTCTTCCTTAGCAAGTACGGTGCCGTCCGGTGGAGAAATGCTCGCCGAGATGATCACGTAAGCAAGGTCAACTAGTACGGATGGTTATTTATTGAAACATGTTTTTGAGCTATAATTTGATGGATATTTGATAACTTCAGACCTACAAATGTCATCTACAAATGTTACTATCCTCAGCAACCTAAACGCCCACGAGCTCGCCGATGTCGAGCATGTCACTTAGAATTATTTTTTTCATGAAATGAAATACTTAGAAATCATGCCTTTTATTTTTTAGAATTAAATTTTCCATGAAATGAAAAACTTAGAAAATAGTTAGAAAATTGTAGAAAATTTGTACTAGTTGAACTTGCGGACCGTGTTCAGGTCGGCGAGCATGTTCTCTGCCGAGCGGTAACGGATGTCAAGGAGGAGCTTTGATTCTACGAGGGAGAGCGGCAACTGTCGTGGAAGACCGTGTTCCCTTTCTCGTAGAATCAGAGCTCTTCCTTGGCCAAGTACGGTGCTGTCCGGTGGAGAAATGCTCGCCGAGTTGATCACGTAAGCAAGGTCAACTAGTACGGATGGTCATTTATTGAAACATGTTTTTGAGCTATAATTTGATGGATATTTGATAACTTCAGATCTACAAATGTTACTATCCTCGGCAACCTAAACGTCCGCGAGCTCGCCGATATCGAGCAGGTCACTTAGAATTATTTTTTCCATGAAATGAGCTACTTAGAAATCATGCCTTTTTTAGAATTAAATTTTCCATGAAATGAAAAACTTAGTAAATAGTTAGAAAATTATAGAAAATCCGTACTAGTTGAACTTGCGGACCGTGTTTAGCTCGACCAACATGTTCTCTGCCGAGCGGTAACGGACGTCAAGGAGGAACTTTGATGCTACGAGGGAGAGCGGCAACGGTCGTGGAAGACCGTGTTCCCTTTCTCGTAGAATCGGAGCTCTTCCTTGGCCAAGTACGGTGCCATCTGGTGGAGAAATGCTGGCCGAGATGATCACGTAAGCAAGGTCAACTAGTACGGATGGTTATTTATTGAAACATGTGAAATCCGTACTAGTTTTGTTTAAATATATCATTTTAGAAAATATGAAATTTACACTAGTTTGCAAAAATAAGTATAGAAAGTAGATGACAACTGGTACTGGATCATCGGCCTCTCGTTCGGTTGCGAAACGACTGAGGCCAGAACTCCCTCTATTATCTGCGGCAAGTGTAAGCAGAAGATTGTGATGGAGTACCGAGTCAAGAGACAGGGACCCAACAAGGGTTGTGTTTTCTACAAGTGCCCGGATCGCGATGTGAGTTTCTTACGCATTTTATCTGTATGGCTAATTGACCTGCTTTTCTTGAATATTTTTTACTAAATAATTTTTGGCTTTAATTATAGTGGGAGGGCAATGGATGCGATGGTTGGTACTAGGAGGAAGATTATGCTACATACGTGCAGAATTTGGGTGCGCTTGAGGTAGCGGCTGCTGCTGATGAGGCAGTGAGCCAGCAGGAGAAGCTTATTGATATTCAACAGAAGAATAATTTGTCTGTTTTAGTTGTGTACGATCACGAAATAATTATGTTACTGAAGTGCATTGTAGTTTTAGTTTGTTTAGTGATAGTTGGGATTGCTTACGTTGTAGCCAGACTTAGTTAATTAATCAACCGTGTGTGTGTCATTTATGTTGTGTAATAAAATACTAAATTATGTTCAAGGTTTTCATAATTTGTCGTGTAATACAGATTATGTCACGCCATTGGATGTACAATGCCGATCGCCGCTCCCAAGACTTTATTGAGGGCTTGCACTATTTCTTAGGTGTGGCCGAGGCAAATAAGCGGGATGGTTTCATGTGCTGTCCATGTGCCCTATGTAAGAATTTAAAGGAATATTCAAGCTCAATGAGTCTTCATTCACATTTGCTTAAGTCAGGTTTCATGTCAAACTATATATGTTGGACTAAGCATGGAGAAAGCGGGATCATGATGGAAGAAGGTGAAGGGGAAGATTTAGACATTGATGACATTATTGCTCAGTATGGTGCCTTTGATGATACTACAATGGGGGGAGATGAAGAAGAGGTAGCGGTAGAAGATGATCTCGGTGATGCTCTTGGCGATGCCATTCGTGATGCACAACAAGAATGGGAAAGTGAAAAAGAGAAAGTTAAGTTCGAGCGCATGCTTGAGGATCATAGGAAGTTGCTATACCCGACGGCCGAAGAGGGGCAAAAAAAGCTAGGTATAACACTGGAATTGCTACAGTGGAAGGCAAAGAATGGTATATCCGACAAGGCATTTGGGAATTCATTGAACCTTATAAAGAAGATGCTTCCGAAGCCAAATGAATTGCCCACCACTACGTACGAAGCAAAAAAGGTTGTCTGCCCATTGGGATTAAAAATCCAGAAGATACATGCATGTCCTAATGACTGCATCCTCTACCATGGCAATGAATATGAGAATTTGGATGAATGCCCGGTATGTAAAGCATCGCGGTATAAGATCAGGCGTGATGATCCTGGTGACGTCGAGGGTGAACAACGTCCTAGAAAGAAAATCCTTGCCAAGGTTATGTGGTATGCTCCTATAATATCACGCTTAAAACGTTTGTTCAGAAATAAAGACCATGCAAAGTTATTGCGGTGGTATAAAGAAGACCGTAAGGTAGATAATATGCTGAGATACATATATCGGCATGGAAGATGATTATTTCAATAAAGCACACTACACAGTTCTTCAGAACTCGTCATTGGTGCATCCGTATATCGAGATACATAAGGAGTTCTTACGATCCAAATTTTTAGAGAAGACTGAAGCTTGGATTAGGCGTCAGCACATGGAAAGTTTCAATGGTTGGTTGCGAAAAGAATGTCAAGGCGATGACAATATTGATGAGCAACTGTATTTGTTGGCTAGGTAGCCATCATGGCATATCCTCACGTACCAAGGGTACGAGATAAATGGGAATACATTTTACACAGTTGCCCAAGATAAAAGGAGCACCAATCAAAATAGTGGTATTCGCATAGATGGAACAGATCCAAATGGGAATATACAAACATATTATGGCCGCATAGAAGAGATATGGGAACTAGACTACGCACCTAATTTTAAAGTCCCTTTGTTCTGGTGCCAATGGGTGAAGCTGACCGGAGGAGGGGTAACAGTCGACAAAGAGTATGGAATGACAACAGTGGACCTCAACAATATTGGGTACAAAGAGGAACCATTCGTCCTTGCTGCCGATGTGAGTCAGGTGTTCTATGTGAAAGACATGTCTACAAAATCAAAGAGAGGAAAAAACGAAGACATCAACTCAATGATCAATGAGCCAAAGCGCCACATAATTCTTTCTGGGAAAATAAATATAGTGGGAATTGAAGACAAGTCAGACATGTCAGAAGATTACAAAAGAAATATCCGAATTCCACCCTTCATAGTGAAGAAAGATCCAAGCATCATGTTAAATGATGAAGACACTCCATAGTTACGACAAGATCATAACCAAGGGTCATACGTCAAGAAGAAATTCACTGTTGTGCCCGCATGATACAACGATGCATGTTTAATATATTATGTTTTAGAGACGGATATTATGTAATATGTTATGACTTCACAATTGTAGATCTTGCTGAGATGATCAAACTTGGTATTCAGAGTTTTTTTATCTGAGGTAATTTAGTGTCTCATTTGAGCAAGTTTGACCAAGTCAAATTTGGTCAAATAAAAAAACAACACTTTGACTCTAGTATTATGAACTCTAAATAACTTCAAATTGAAAAGTTTTGAATACCAAGTTTGTTAAACTCAAAAAGATCTACAATTGTTGTTTTGGTCAACTTTCCATTTGAGAAAGTTTGGATGGTTCAAATTTGTGATTTTTAAATTTCGACGCCTACAAACTAGTTTTCGGGACCCTAGATTGTCTCAAATTGAAAAGTTTTGAATACCGAGTTTGTTAAGCTCATCAATATATACAATCCTTATATAGGCCATTTTTTCATTTGAGAAAGCTTGAACAAAATGTAGTTCAAATTTCACAAGTGTGTGACATAGTTTTAGAAAGTACATATGAGATTCAAGAAGTTGTGACTAGTGTTTGATAAAAATTTCTCTAATGGGAAAATGAGCTATGTAACAATTGTATATCTTTCTGAGATGATCAAACTTGGTATTCAGAGTTTTTTCATCTGAGGTCATTTAGTGTCTCATTTGAGCAAGTTTGACCAAGTCAAATTTGGTCAAATAAAAAAATAACACTTTGACTCTAGTATTATGAACTCTAAATGACTTCAAATTGAAAAGTTTTGAATACCAAGTTTGTTAAACTCAAAAACATCTACAATTCTTGTTTTGGTCAACTTTCCATTTGAGAAAGTTTGGACGGTTCAAATTTGTGATTTTTAAATTTCGACGCCTACAAACTAGTTTTCGGGACCCTAGATTGTCTCAAATTAAAAGTTTTGAATATCGAGTTTGTTAAGATCATCAATATATACAATTCTTATATAGGCCATTTTTTCATTTGAGAAAGCTTGAACAAAATGTAGTTCAAATTTCACAAGTGTGTGACATAGTTTTAGAAAGTATATATGAGATTCAAGAAGTTGTAACTAGTGTTTGATAAAAATTTCTCAAATGGGAAAATGAGCTATGTAACAATTGTAGATCTTTCTGAGATGATCAAACTTGGTATTCAGAGTTTTTTCATCTGAGGTCATTTAGTGTCTCATTTGAGCAAGTTTGACCAAGTCAAATTTGGTCAAATAAAAAAACAATACTTTGACTCTAGTATTATGAACTCTAAATGACTTCAAATTGAAAAGTTTTGAATACCAAGTTTGTTAAACTCAAAAAGATCTACAATTGTTGTTTTGGTTCCATTTGAGAAAGTTTGGATGGTTCAAATTTGTGATTTTTAAATTTCGATGCCTACAAACTAGTTTTCGGGACCCTAGATTGTCTCAAATTGAAAAGTTTTGAATACCGAGTTTGTTAAGCTCATCAATATATACAATTCTTATATAGGCCATTTTTTCATTTGAGAAAGCTTGAACAAAATGTAGTTCAAATTTCACAAGTGTGTGACATAGTTTTAGAAAGTATATATGAGATTCAAGAAGTTGTGACTAGTGTTTGATAAAAATTTCTCAAATAGGAAAATGAGCTATATAACAATTGTAGATCTTTCTGAGATGATCAAACTTGGTATTCAGAGTTTTTTTCATCTGAGGTCATTTAGTGTCTCATTTGAGCAAGTTTGACCAAGTCAAATTTGGTCAAATAAAAAAACAACACTTTGAATCTAGTATTATGAACTCTAAATGACTTCAAATTGAAAAGTTTTGAATACCAAGTTTGTTAAACTCAAAAAGATCTACAATTGTTGTTTTGGTCAACTTTCCATTTGAGAAAGTTTGGACGGTTCAAATTTGTGATTTTTAAATTTCGACGCCTACAAACTAGTTTTCGGAACCCTAGATTGTCTCAAATTGAAAAGTTTTGAATACCGAGTTTGTTAAGCTCATCAATATATACAATCCTTATATAGGACATTTTTTCATTTGAGAAAGTTGTAGAACAAAAAATACTATATTTTCTCTATTTTTATAGGTTCAACAAAAAATTCCTATCAATTTTGGTCAAAAACCGAGAAAAAATTGAAACATTGACGTTACAATAATGTGATAATAAATTTCCTATCGAATAATATTAGTTTTATTAATTTTAAGTTAGAAATATATTTTTGCATTAACAAAATACTTAGTATTAGTAACATTTATATTCTATATTCATAAAAGAAATTAAAAACTTTAGGTTACAAAATTTTCCTATTTACAATAAATAATTAGTTAATCAATAGTATTTTTTAAAATAAATATTGCAAAGTATTGAAGTTGCTATGGAATTAATTGATTAACCTAGTATTAAACAAAAACAAAATCCCAGGCCTTTCCAATGACGCTGGCGGGTTGGCAAATTTTTCAAGGCTTCAGTCCCGGCCCAAACCAAGAACCGAGACTAAAGGGTGGGCGGCAATTTCGGTGCCCACCAAAAAATATCTTTAGTCCCGGCTGGCAACACGAGCCGGGACTAAAGAACATTTAGTCCCAGCTGGTAAGACCAACCGGGACTAAAGGGTTGGACCTTTAGTCCCGGTTGGTATTACCAGCCGGGACTAAATGCCCTTTAGTCCCGGCTGGTGTTACCAGCCGGGACTAAAGGGTCGCAGGCTATATATATCGAACGTCTGTTCTGTTCATCTTCGATCTCACCTCCGTCGCTCAGCCCCGCCTGGCCGCGCCATCCGCCGTCGTCGAGCTCGTCTCTGTCACGCCGCCATCGTCGTCTACCCCCGCCCGGCCGCGCCATTCTCCAGGCCCGCATCGCCGCATCCCGTCTCCGCCGCCACACCCGACCCCACCATCCATCGCCGATGCTTCCCGCGCGCCCACGCCGTACGGCCTCCGTCGAACTCGATATGATCTGCTGCTCTCGATCGGCCATGTTTTTTAGATTTTTTTTATAAAGTCTCGGCTGTATGTTAGATTAAAATAAGTACATGTAGTTTATTGTTAGTTTTTTAGTTATTTTTAGATAGTTTTTGATATATTAGATTTAAATGTATTAAAATTTAATTAGTATTTTATTTAGATAGTTTTTTTAGATAGTTTTTTATTATAGTTTTTGATATATGTTAGATTAAAATGTATTATCTTACTAATTTATCTAATTTCATGTTAGATTTATTTAATTGGATTTAGTAATTATATATTCTATCTCTCTATATATATTATATCTAGAGAGAGATTCTATATGTATACATATGTACTTAATTATTTCTATATGTATATATACATGTACTTATTTTCATGTGTTGAGAGAGAGAGAAAATTGTATCTAGAGAGACATTCTATGTGTATCACATGCATATCTAGAGATATAGACATATGCACTTATTTCTATGTGTTGAGAGAGAGAGAAAATATATTGTATCATTCTATGTGTATATATATACATGTACTTATTTCCATGTTGATGAAATATTATGTGTAATTATATTTAATTGGATTTAGTAATTCTATATGTGTTATCACATGTACTTATGTTATGTACCATAGTAATTCTATCTATGTGTTATCTTGAAGATACAAATGGCTGCTCCGAATGATAACTTGAGTGGTGACATAATGGCGGATATTATCAATGCCGGCACCAATGTGGATGTAGATGACACGAGTCAGTACTTTGCTGATTATGAGGATATACTGAATATGCCGGTGGTTGAAGATCAACAAATTGTCACGCAAGAAAATACTGGCGAGGTATATTTGATTATCTATCATCTCTTATAGATGCATGCGTACGTATATTTGTTGTTAATCGTTGTGTTTCTACTCATGTAGCCGGTCTCTGGATCTACATCAACCACCGACAAAATTAGGAAAGTCCGAGGGCCAAAAAAGCCATTAGAGGGCCATTTCATAATATCAGAATTCGACACCGATACCGGCAAACCATTGGGACCACATGCTCAGACATATGTCAATCAATGTGGGTTCGTTGTAAGGGATAGGATCCCAGTTAGTGCTCGTGAATGGAAGCAGAAGATATCCGCTCCTAATGTTAGTTTTGTATCTGATCGTGACAAGAACCTAGCTTGGAGAGATATCACTCAGCATTTCACATTACAAGCAGATGATGCTTTGAAGGAGCTAGTGAGGGATTGGACAATGAAGAAGATGGCAACATTGTTCTAGAGTTGGAAGAAGACATTGTATAAAAAGTTTATCTTGAAGAATGCTACGCCGAATTTCAATGCTAAGGCGTTTGTCAAGTTGGAGTCCCATTGGGATGCCTTCATAGAATACAAGACATCCCAAAGGAACGTGTGATGAGGAATTGGCAGAATGCCTGACAGAAGCAATACCATCATCGCATGGGATCAGGTGGTTATAAGAGTGCTATTCCCAAGTGGCAGAACCTAGAAGCAGAGATTACTGCCAAGGGAATCATACCTGAAACAATAGAGAAGAACTAGCCTCAATGCGCGAAGAATTGGTTCTACGCTCATGGGGGAAGCCTAGACCTAGACACTAGCAAGCTAATTTTCGGCCAAAAAATTGAGAGAGCAACACAGAGACTAGCTTGTGCTAGGGAAGAAGTTGATAGTGGTGTTTTCAAGCCCAACAGAGAGAAGGATGAATTGACATATGCACTAGAGAATCTCGAACACGGTGGTCGAACAAGAGGCTATGGGGCGGTTCCGTGGCTACACGCATTCCCAGCAGACAAGGATACCTACAGAAGCCGCCAAAGAAAGAAGGATGAGGAGGCAGAACAAATCCGTGCATTGGAGCAATTTGTTGACGAGTCACGACAAGCATTGCTTGAATCACGTGAACGAGAAAAATCTCTTGAGGCAAGAATGCAGGAGGAGATCAAGAGGCAAGTGCAGCTAGCAATGAGTCAAATGCAATCGCAATCAACGCCGGGAGTCACCATTAGCCCCGTTGGTCAGATGAAAAGCAGTTGTGCTTCTACGGAGCTGCCGGTTATTCAAGATGATGCTGGGTTGCGCTTCCCTATTGATGACATTACCGAGCCTCTAACAACATGTGAGCTGCACATTCTAGATGGTAATAATGCATCAATCATGGTGGCTATCGGGGTTGTATCTCCAATAGACCGAACGAAGACACCAAGAATCCATGGGTCGGTTATTCAACCTGGATATGCTAGCGTCTCGGTCGATAGAGTGCTCAAAGGTTACAGCAATGTTCCTCTTGACATTGAAGGCGGTGATGGGGAGAAGACACTAGGAGAAGTAGAAAAGACATTTATTCAATGGCGCAAACGCTTCATCATCATTCCTGGGGTGCCACCACTTCCCCTACCTCACCCTAGGTACGAATGAAAGTGAATGAAATATTATTTTCCATTAATTTTCTATTGGCTTAAAAAATAATTGACACACAACTTGTTTTTGTAGCAGGGTCTCCCCCCAGCCTAGCCTAATCATTCATTCCCCATCTCATCATAGCGTCGCGGGGGGCGAGACGACTTCATCCCCACGGCGATCGCCAACTCCTACACCGGTCCCATCGCCTCCACGATGATCTCCAACTCCTACACCGGCCCCACCACCTCCACAACGATCTCCAACGCCTCCATGCCGGTCTCCACCAACACCGGCCACATCGCCTCCACACCGGTCTCCAACACCGCCCCCACCCCCTCCATAGCGACGCACTACAAAGACGCCTAAGGTCCTGGTGGCAAAGAAGACCTCGAGAAAAAGAGTTATTTCTCAAGAAATACTTTCTGAAAAAACTAATGAGCAAATAGCAGCTGAAGAAGACAAAAAAGTGAAAGATTTTTTTATAGATACCAAAAAGAAGAGTCAAGCGAAGCTTAAGGAGAAGCCATACTTTTACCTACCACAAGAGGTGCTGAGGCAGAAGGTCGATGCTCACAAGAAAAAGATGATTGAACTTCGTAAGCCTTCGCCACTATCAGACTATGACCGCTCCCTCGTGAAGTCACATGATGCAGATAAGAAAAGGAAAAGAGCATCAAGGAAGGATGTCCCACAGCTCGGACAACAGAAGCAACCAATGCAAAATCTTGTTGTTGCTAATCAATATGGTTCCAACATAGAAGTCTATCGACCAGACAACTCTGGAGAAGTGTCGGTTCAAGCCCTTAATGCTTTTTTTCAAGATACTGGTTTAACCTTGGATCAATTAACGGACAAAGCTCCAATCCAGAACCTGAAAGTTGATACCTGGAAGACTTATAAATATGGCAAAAGTCTGTACAACCCTGCGGCTCTGAATGAATTGGGTATGCAAATGTACTTGCTCAACAAGTGGTACATGCAGGCGTGTGGCAGGGGTGAGCAGTGGATCTTTGTTAGATTTAGAGACCATCATTACTTCCGTGGCGATGACATCTTACATATTAGTTTCGAAGAATTGCATCAACTATACCACATGGACGCTCTGGACAAATCAATCATTAGCTCCTTTTGTTTGTAAGTGATTCTTACTTTTATTTAATAAACTCACTTCCATGCATATGTGTATATAATTATCCTCACATGTAACTTATATTTATATACAGATTCCAGATGTCAGAGCTCCAAAGAATACAAGACACCAGTGTTGGCTTCATTGATCCTTATATCGTATTCAAAACCGGTATTATTGTCAAGGAGCGATGGGTATCTGAAGCACAGGAGAATATTATGATGTTCTTCGTGAAGCAGCAAGACAAGACAACAATACTTTTCCCGTACAACTTTGAGTAAGTGTTAATAATAATGTAGTCTACACATTTTATGTAATATCAATACAACTTATATGCATGTACGTGTGTGTATAAACCAATGCAATTTTCACTAGATACTCATTGTCATTGAGTTAAACTCAAGTCGGTTACTAATCTTTGACTCGTTGAGAAAAGAACGGGCACTATACCAAGATATGATAGACATTATCCAGGGGTAATTTCGATCTCTCGCGCACAACTATTATTGAATAGACTTTGCCATAATTTATTAACGATCGTACATTATTGGTCGCACAGGGTTTGGAAAGAGTTTATTCGGCAACATCGCAAGGATTGCAAGGCACCACTTAATGTAGTTGAAATACCAGTAAGTTGTATTATATACACTTCCCCACGTGTTTAATTACTATATCGTACTTCAATTTACGTGTGAGATGATGAGAATAATCTTCTTCTCGTACAGTGGTGTTTGCGGCAGGAACCAGGTAATAACTTGTGTGGATACTACGTTTGTGAATTTATCACTGTGCACATAAGAAGAACTCCTAAAGATGTCCTCAGAGTATGTATATATCAATTTTTATTTATTTTTAAATGAATATATATACATATATGTGTTTTAATACTTTTCCTTTTATTTCAAATGCAAGACTGAATGATTGAAACGAAGGGTCATGCAAAAAGACCATCTGAAAGCAGTTTAAGAGTCAATAGTAGGATATCTTCTAGAAAAAGTGCTAAATCCCAACGACGAGTTCTACTTTGATCTTAAGGAATAAATGATGTAAATTAAATGTTTATTGATATCGTTATTTTTGAGAACAAGATTATGAAAGCGTTGTATATATACATATATATATCTATAATATATATAGTTTCATACTTTATTCGAATATAATAATGCTCAAGATGAGAATTAGATGTAATTATATGCATGTGTGTATTTATATTAGCAGCGTAGAATACGTACATAAAAACATATTATATATTAAACAAATACATGTAACTAAACTGAAAACAAATTAAACAAAAAAAAGAAAAAGAAAAGGAACCTTTAGTCCCGGTTGGGGTTACCAACCGGGACTAAAGGGTGAACCGTTTGTAACAGAACCGACCAATTATACGAAATTAAGTAAGAAAATCATCCACCAGAGCAGACGATTGAACAAACTTAAGCCCGTATAACCCAGTAGTCCATGAAATCACGAAGGATTTCAAACCAACTCGTGTCCCAGCCATGATCGTAATAAGTTTAGCGGTCACCATCACAAATTACATAAAAGTTCGCATCACAGATACATCAGAGTTTAAACATAGTTATTACAAACCAGTTCAAATAAAAGTAGCAGAAGTCATTTGTTCAAACCACACACACTCACGCGGAGTTTAAATATAGTGCCAGCGAATGATCATCTCCAACAAAAGCATCAGATGAGACGTAAGGAATGACCATGCCCATGGTCCTAAGCATCACCCATCGCAAGATACAGGCAGTTGATACAGTAGCCGTAATATATCTGCCCATCTGCAACAAGTGGGAATAAAACCCTGAGTACGAGAAGGTACTTAGCTAGACTTACCCGACATAACCAAAAATAAATGACACCAAGGATTATGAAGGGCTTTATAGTAGGGTAGCTGACTCATTTGCAAAAAGAAGCATTTTTAGCATTTCAAGAACCTTTAGAAAAGCATTTTTGCCAAGTTAATTATTATTAACCTGTCGACTAGATTTGCACCTATGCTAGAGTAAATATGTGATTAAGCAGATAATGATAACCAACGATCATTAAATAACTCCCATACTATCATATTCATTATAACTGTCCAAGTGTTCCATAAACATTTACTACGATGAAGTAACTCAAGTCAAGTGCTCACTATCCAGGAGCGATGGCGATTCGAATCGATTCCTAACCAGCTGGTGATTTATTCCTTACACAAACCTCACTCACCCGCTAAAGTGAGATATTGATCACCGAGTCAACTTTCCAGGAATCTCGAGTTTGCTAGGAACCACATGTACCCGGGGGCTGACCGACTGCACTTTGGTCTTATCATCTCGCCCCCGTGTCCTACCACACCTGCTCCGGTATAGTGCATTGTGGGCAATCTACTCGGCCCGAAAAATCTCCCAGCTTCGCGGTCGGAAGGTACTTTATCCGGCCAGCTAAATGTAAGGCATGCGTTCAACATGACTTGAGGCCCAACAACGGTCGGTCCTTAATCGACATAGACGGAAACACTACAGTCCAAAACTCTGCAAGTCTCCGTCCGGTCTCAACTTCATTTAACACTTAGTTATACCATGACTTTATAGTCATCCAAGCAGATCTAGGTAATCACCTATAGCTCGCAGGTGACAGGAAATCACCCGACTTCTACCGGTCTAAGCCAGCTAAGCATTGACTCGACTGCGGATACCAGGGTAACAAGGATATAGTATAACAAAGGTAAACAAGGTATAATGCAGCAACGGTTGCAAACAACTCCTGAACGTAATGCATCAATCAAAGTAAAGCATTTAATTAAATAATTGCAAACCGGGAGAAAATGCTCTGGGGCTTGCCTCTCTCGAAAGAGCTCGGACGGTGATCGGGGCACTCTGGAAGTTCCTCAACGTCCTCCTCGTCGGCTTCTGGCACTTCCTGCTGCTGCACCTCGAGCTGCTCCTCGGGTTCCTTGGGTATGACGACTGGGTTCTCGGTTTGCGATCCTGTATGATGCAATGCGCGTAAGTGATTATGCAAACGGTGCATCGAAGGAGATGAATGCAATGGATATGTTTAAATGCAAGGTAGTCAACATCATCCAAGAAACTATACTACAAGCACATGTCATCTACTGCATTCTCTTCTACTACTAATATGTTAAGTCAACATATCTTATGAAATGCCTCAAAGATACACCAAAGCTTTACTAATTTCTTAATTATACTTAAAGCAACACTTGCTTAAACCCTAATTAATAAAAGGTTTGAATAGCAACATATATTTCTAATGCTCCTAAAAATCTGAGAAAATTACAGTAGCATGGTAATACTCTAATTAGACTACCATCAGATTTTCATGGTGTTTGAATGAGTGAATTAGCCTACACAAAAATCACAAACTATGGCATGATTCTGTACATAAAAATACTTTGAACTGTGAAAAGTGTCAAACAACAGAACTAGTATTTTTCCTAGGTTCTTCATAGCATACAATGATTGTACAAAAATTACCACATGCATGTTTTATACAAAGTTTGCTCTCTAGCAAAAATAACAAAAATCAGCCATTAAAGGTACTTGAACTACACCTCAAAATTTTCCCATAGCACATGCATGAAACATATTTTTCCTAGGAAGTACATGACATAAAAAGATTAACAAACTTGGAAACATATTTTTCTGAAGCCTATAGATTTTTCTACACATTTTTCAAGTTATCAGCAATATACATGATTAAATAAAGTTCTACCAAAAAGTATCTCAAAAATGACATGCAATAATTTTCCCAAGTAGATCTGGTGATAAGGAACCTAGGAAAATTTATTTCAATAGATTTGGAGCCAAAATGAGTACACAACCATTTTCTAAAGCATTTAAACAGAATTCTAAAAATCATTTCTTAAACCCTTTTAAAAATTAGCTGACAAAACTGCTGGGTGCACCCGGTGCTGCACACCCAGAGGGGCTGCCATGCGGGACCCGCGGTCAAGCCGGACCCACGCGTCAGCCGAAGCCAAGGCAGGGCCGCCGTTGACCGGTCGGCTCTCGCCGACGGCGAGGTCCCCGGCGAAACGGAGGGCACCAACGTGCTCTCCATGGTAAACTGCGTCAGCTAGGGGTGAATAGGGAGGGGCGATGTAGGGGAGAGAGGCTCGGCGATAACAATGGCGGAGCGGCGGCACGGGTCGTCGCCGGTGGAGCATCTCTGGCCATGGCATGGTGAAAGGAGGCGCTCGGGAGACTCAACGTCGCCGTGCGGTGCTTGTGCGCACGAAGTAAAGGCGGGAAGAGGAGCGGAAAGGGGGAATCCACGGGAGCGGAGCTCACCAGCAAGCTCAGCCATGCTCCGGTGAGCAATTACCAAGGACGGGATGATTACCACGGCGAAGTAGCGAGAGCACGGGGTGCGCGGGGTGACGGCGGAGCTTTAGGCGAGACGGAGTGGTCACTGGCGAGCTGTGATGGCCGGGCGAGCGAGCTCCGGCACGGTGTGGCGCGCGGTGGCGATGGCGGGTCGGCGCGCGAGGTGGGCTGGCGCACACGGGCGGGTTCGCTGGCGCGCTGGGCCGGCTTCGGCCGTGGGCCAGAAGCGAGGCGGCGGCCCACGAAGAAGAAAAATCCTTTTCCAAATAAAATTTTTCAAGGAATTTTTAAATGCCATTTTTCAAATATTATTTTGAGCAAGAAAATGACCTCTTTTGAAAATGTACCAAAAATGAAAGTTGCTTAGAATTTAATTCTCTACAACTTTGCTTTTATGACCAAAGCCAAATTCTTTCTAGATTTTGAATTGTAACATCAAAGTCCATGTTTAGCTCAAAACCCTAATTTTGGGAATTTATTTTTGAAGCCAAATTTTGAATTAATTTGAATACAAACATTGCTCCAAAAATTAAACTAAATATTGCTAGATGATTTACAATAGTAGCCAACCATGTTTTACTAATCTAGCAAGAAATTTGGGCAAACACAACTCTAAACAAGTATATGCAACATTCATGTTTCACGAGCATGTTTCATATGTTTCGAAACAGTGTTTCAGTTGTTATTTACATGATTAGGCATGTATGATTAATATGCTTTATGATGCATGTTATGCTTGATTTGCAGTGCCTAAATGTAGGCTTAACACTGGGGTGTTACAGCCCTCCCCCCTTATAAAAATCTCGTCCCGAGATTTGGGTTACGAACCATTTGTTATAAAATTCTTCATAAGCTTTTTGTAGATACTCTCCTGTTTCCCAAGTTGCATCTCCCTCATCATGATGATCCCACTGTATCTTGTATGTTTTCACCACACTATTCTGAGTAGCACGTTCCTTCGTGTCTAACACTCGGACTGGTTGTTCACGATACACCAAATCTGATTTGAGTCGAATACCTCGAGGTTCTATTCTTTCCTCTGGAATACGCAAACATTTCTTGAGATGTGATACATGGAAAACTGGGAAAACGGTACTCATTGTTTCAGGTAACTCTAACTTGTAGGCTACCAGACCTCTTCGTTCCAAGATCTTGTATGGTCCTACGAATCTCGCGGCAAGCTTTCATCGGATTCCAAACCTTTTCTTCTTCATTGGCGTGACTTTCAGATAAACATAGTCACCAACTTCAAACATAAGGGGTCTCCTTCTTCTGTCTGCATAGCTTTTCTAACGTGATTGGGCCGCTTTCATATTCTACTGAATAATATGAACTTTCTTCTCGGCTTCTTCTACAAAGTCAATGCCATAATATCTTCTATCACCAGGCTCGATCCAATTCAATGGTGTTCTACATTTTCTGCCATATAAAGTTTCGAATGGGGCCATCTTGATGCTTTCTTGATAACTATTATTATAAGAGAACTTAGCTAACGGTAACCATGACTCCCATGATCCCTTGGAAGACAATACACAGGCTCTTAACATATCCTCCAAAACAGCATTTACTCGTTCAGTCTGACCATCTGTCTGAGGATGATAAGCGGTACTGCGAATCAAACTAGTTCCCAAGCCTTTGTGTAAATGTTCCCAAAAGTGGGCCATGAACTGTGAGCCTCTATCAGATACTATGGTCTTTGGTATACCATGCAACCTCACAATTTCTGCGATATACTTCTTGGCATATTGAGGTGGTCGATAATCTGTTTTGACAGGCAAGAAATGAGCGGTCTTGGTAAGACGATCCATAATTACCCAAATCGAATCATGTCCTTTTTGAGTAGTGGGCAAACCCGTGATAAAATCCATACTGATATCGTCCCACTTCCAACTAGGGACTGATAAGGGTTGCAACATACCGGCAGGTTTCATGTGAATGGCTTTCACTTGACAACATGTGTCACATCTGACAACATATGCTGTAATTTCTTTCTTCATTTTGGTCCACCAATAGCGAGATCTTAGTTCTTGATACATCTTACTACTTCCGGGATGGATAGATAGCTTAGAAAGGTGAGCTTCATCCATGAGTTTATTCCTAAGCTCTCGATCCTTGGGAACCACAAGACGGTTGTCAAACCACAACACGCCCTGTTCATCCACTTTAAAGTGTTGAGACGACTTTTCTTTTATTTTCTCTTTGATATGGAATATTCCCTTGTTGGTTTTCTGGCCCTCTATTATCTTACTCTCCAAAGAGCAACTAATCTGAATACTATGTAACACAGCAGGATGCATTAGATCGAACCCATCTTCAAGTAATGGCTGCACATTTAAATAATGTGACTTTCTGCTCAAAGCATCTGCCACTACATTGGCTTTACCAGGATGATATTGCACATTCAAGTTGTAATCCTTTATCAATTCCAACCATCTGCGCTGTCTCATGTTTAGCTCTGGTTGGGTAAAGATATACTTAAGACTCTTGTGATCCGTGAAAATATTGCACACATTACCAAGTAGATAATGTCTCCAAATTTTTAGGGCGTGCACAACTGCAGCAAGTTCAAGATCATGTGTTGGATAGTTGACCTCGTGCTTTCTCAATTGACGTGATGCATAAGCTATGACTCTCCTTTCTTGCATAAGAACACAACCCAATCCAGTCTTCGATGCGTCGCAAAACACATCAAATGGTTTCTCGATATCTGGTTGTGCTAGAACAAGAGCAGTGGTCAACAGTTTCCACAAAGTGTGGAAAGCTGCTTCACACTCCTCTGTCCACACAAACTTGTGATCCTTCTGTAGGAGGCTTGTCATCGGTTTGGCGATCTTCGAGAAATCTGGTATAAAGCGACGGTAATAACCGGCTAGTCCTAAGAAACTTCTAATCTCAGGAACTGTGGTCGGTGCTTTCCAATTCATAACTTCTTGCACCTTACTTGGATCGACTGAAACTCCATTCTCTGACAGAATGTGACCAAGGAAAGGAACTTCCTTCAACCAGAATTCGCATTTGCTAAACTTAGCATACAATTGATGATCTCTAAGTCTGGTCAAGACAGTTCTCAGATGCTCTTCATGATCTTTCTCGTTCTCGGAGTACACCAGAATGTCATCGATGAACACTACCACAAACTGATCCAATTCTGGCATGAAAACTGTATTCATCAAAAACATAAAGTATGCAGGAGCATTTGTCAAGCCAAAAGACATGACAAGATACTCATACAACCCGTATCTGGTGGAAAATGCAGTTTTCGGTATATCCTGTGGCCTAATCTTGATCTGATGATAACCGGATCTCAAATCTATTTTTGAGAACACCTTGGCCTTGGATAATTGGTCAAACAGAACATCAATATGTGGCAAGGGATATTTATTCTTGACGGTCATAGCATTGAGTGGCCTGTAATCTACGCACATTCTCAATGTGCCCTCTTTCTTCTTTTTCACAAACAAAGCGGGACATCCCCATTCAGACTTGCTTGGCCGAATAAACCCCTTTTTTGACAATTCTTCTAATTTCTTCTTCAGCTCAGCTAACTCATCTGGAGGCATCCGATAGGGTCTCCTAGAAATCGGAGCCGTTCTGGGGACTAGCTCAATTCCAAACTCAATCTCCCTATCTAGCGGAAGACTAGGTAGCTCATCCGGGAATACGTCCGGGAATTCACACACTACCGGAATCTGATGAATAGGAATGACTGCCGTAGCACAGGTAACACTTATCAGGTCTGTTCTCTGAGGTAATGGTACTTGGAAAGTACCCTCACCTAGGGGATCCTTAAGGGTAAGTACTCGACTTCCAGTATCTATGACTGCTCCCCAATCCTTCATCCAATTCATCCCTATAATGACATCCAAAACTAACCCAGGCATAACTAACAAGTTCACTCGGAACTTCCTGCTACCTAATTCAAGGGTTACCCCTCGAACCATCTGGTTGGTCAAAACATCAGCCCCTGCTGAGCTTATACGGTACCCATAACCCAATTCTGTGCATTGTTGTCCATGTTTCTGTGCAAATGCTTGACTCATAAAAGAATGCGATGATCCAGAATCAAATAGAACAACTATAGAGTTTTCGTTGACAGGAAACTTACCAGCAGTGATGGGCTCTCCCTCTGGAATTTCATCCACTGTCATACTATGCACTCTAGCATTATAAGTCTGCTGCTTCTTCTTGGGCGGGTATGGACAAAACCTCGAGAAATGACCGGGCTGATCATAGATATAACAGGGTCCTCTTACTGTCCCGGTAGATCCCACAGCTCCCTTGGAACTGCCTTGTACCGCAGTTGCGGCTGCTTTGTTGGGCTATACTGCCATCTTGTATGGCTTTTGAGGTCCACGGAAATTCTGACTTCTTGGCTGAGGTGGCCGAAACCTAGCGCCAGGTGCCGATGGGCGATATGGGGGACGACCTCCCATAGGGGCTCTAGCTTGAGACGGCCCACCTTCAAAGGCTCTCTTGCGTGTCTTGGCTGCGGTGCTGGCGTTGTTATTCTTCTCCTGCTTCAGACAGTCACTGATGAAGTCATTGAATCTGACGCGGTTGTTGGTACCAACATGCTTCATCATTTTTGGATTGAGACCCCTCTTAAAACTGGCTATTCTTTTAGCATCTATGTCAACCATGTCGGGAGCATAGCGACACAAGTTGTTGAAGGCATGCAGGTATTGCGTCACGGTTTTGGTGCCCTGGTTCAACGCTAGAAACTCTCCCAACTTCATCTCGGTCAGCCCTGGTGGAATATAGGCTCCACAGAAGGCCTTAGCAAACTCTCTCTAAGAAATCTGAGCATTTGGAAGGAAGGTAGTACGATGGTGCTTCCACCACATTCCCACCAGTCCTTGCAATTGAAGTGCAGCATACTCCGTTTTTAGAACCTCAGTCATCCTCAACACATGGAATTTATCTTCCATCGTGTTGATCCATTCCTCAGCATCGAGTGGCTTTGTTGCTTCCTTGAATACTGGTGGCCTGGTGTCCATGAAATCTTTGAAGCTGCTATATTGGTTCACTCCCACGCCACCACCTTGATTGTTACCACGTTGAACGTTGTTGGTGATGGTTTGAAGAAGATCCTCCATGTTCTTCTGGGATTGTTCCGCGTTGCGTTGACTCCCGAGCAGCTATGCGAGGAACATCTCGGGGGTAAACGGGGGAGGAGGTGGCAAATGCGGTTCATGGGGAGGTTCATTATTGTTGCCGTGGTTTCCACCACCACCGCCACCGGTCCCCGCACCATTGGCACTGGGCTCAGCGGCCTCATACGTGGTTCGGCGAGTGTTTGTCATCTGCATATTTCAGCAACAAGTAACGATTGAGTGAAGCTGTAATAATTGCGAGTGAAGGAAAAATTTATGCCGTACTGAATTTACTGGAGAGAATAAACTCGTACAATAAAACAGAGGCACAACAACCGCATCCCAATTAAAACAACAGCACTTAATCAAATTACTTCAACGGCAAACATCGCGTCCATACAATCACATTGCCAGCATACATACACTGGACTTTTTATGCGTTCAGATATCGCATTCAAAAATCAAGTTCCAACCACATGCCAAGTCTCATCCGTTCGAAGCAACATACGATAGATTACATGCCAACAAAAGAAAGGGTCATCGTGACAAGACCTAGATGCTAGTGCAAGGCAACTAGCCTACTCTTCGGGGCCATCATCAGGATCGGAGACGTCACCATCGCCTCTAGGTGAAACTGTAGGCTTGTTCTCGTTGTCGTTGTCAACGTCCATGCCAGCGGCGTTCGGTGGAGCATATGGGCCAACCCCATTGTAGCGCACATGAAACTCCTCGTGCAAGTAGCCGTTGTATTCCTCTAGCTCATCGACCCTCTACAGCAGAAGGTTTCTTGCGTTCCAGGCTTCATTCCTTTCCTGAACCAGCTGTCTAATCATGCGATCTGCATTGTTGTTGGCTTGAGTCAACGTATGCACTCGCTGCATAGCTCTATCACCTCTCTCAACCGCTTGATCTCGCTGTAAGTTCATATCAGCCAACTGCTCCTGCAAGCTAGCTATAGCTCGTGCCTGTCTCTTCTTCTGCTTCTTCCCTTTTAGCTTATCCTCACTACACAAGCCAGTCAAAGTCCAGTAGGTACTCTCAAGACCTTCATACGCTCTGATGGCGGCGAACATAGCACTCATTGCCTGGTTGTCGCTAGCCTGTCCTTCAGCTGGACCTCTGACCAATGCACTTCCCTGAGGCTGAACCCAAATGGCATCACGAGGATCATCCCTAGGAAAAGTACCAGCCAGAGCTGCTGCAAGCTCACTAGGAAATCGGCTCATAATGTCCCTGATGACACGGAAGGCTGCTCCCTCTGCACCCTCAGCTGGAGTGCGACCCTCAAACTCCAAATGCCAACCATCCCAATCTGGAGCATCACCGAGAGCAGGAACCGTGATTTCCACCACTACAAGTCCATCCTCTGCTAACTGGCTCTCATTCCATGAGTACACCGGCCTTGACCCTCTGGATACCCCACATCATGGAGCACTCTCCAAAGAAAAGTTGGCATGCCAAACTCGCTCAAGAAGGTGTCCGTGGTGCGGTGCTCCCTCAGGGCCAACGGACGTCGAGGTGCTCTTCCTCCGGTGGACTTACGGGTGGTCTGCTTCGTGCGGGCCATCTGTAGCAAAAGTTCTTTTATTACCTCGGGGAAACATATTTTTGGTGATACAACTTTTATCAAAATGAGATAATCAATTTATAAGGGGAGGAATGCATGAGATGAATGAGATGCACAAGTAACATGATGTATGTACGTGTCGTACGTTCTCACAAACTTAGGAAATAAATAATTTCTAACGATGAATTCGGTGGCATACAACGATCTCTCAATACGTAGCTAATACGTTCTACATGATAGCATTGTTATGTACCTGCAGAAGATTCATTTCAGCCCAAATTTCCAATGAATGCATAAAAGCAGTAAAGTTTTATCTACACGCTCTACACGAATCTCCAGATATGTGTACAACGGTAGTAACTACCCGAACCATCGTCCTATTGACGGCATCGCCTCCACAGATGGAAGACCCATTCATGAGATACCTTTGTAAAACATGCGTAGAACATGTAATTACTCCAGCATCATATAAGCATTCACCCTAGACCGGCGGTGTATCCGATCATGCTCTCACAACTCACACTTACCGAGGCGTAGAGGCAAATGATCCATACATTACCACTCAAACAAGTGGCACTCATACAATAGCACGCCGTATGAGCGACGAAAGAGAAATATGATGCAAGAACCCCAGTCAGTATTTAATTAAGCCACCTAAAGTCCTTAACTGGGCATAACGGATATGATCACTGGCACACTTTATAGTTTTAAAATCACGTTTTTTCAAATGCCTTTTTGTTTTAAATACACTTGTGAACAGTAACACGCTAAACCATGATCTGATACCAGCTGTAACAGAACCGACTAATTATACGAAATTAAGAAAATCATCCACCAGAGCAGACGATTGAACAAACTTAAGCCCGTATAACCCGGTAGTCCGTGAAATCATGAAGGATTTCAAACCAACTCGTGTCCCAGCCATGATCGTAATAAGTTTAGCGGTCACCATCACAAATTACATAAAAGTTCGCATCATAGATACATCAGAGTTTAAACATAGTTATTACAAACCAGTTCAAATAAAAGTAGCGGAAGTCATTTGTTCAAACCACACACACTCACGCGGAGTTTAAATATAGTGCCAGCGAATGATCATCTCCAACAAAAGCATCAGATGAGATGTAAGGAATGACCATGCCCATGGTCCTAAGCATCACCCATCGCAGGATACAGGCAGTTGATACAGTAGCCGTAATACATCTGCCCATCTGCAACAAGTGGGAATAAAACCCTGAGTACGAGAAGGTACTTAGCTAGACTTACCCGACATAACCAAAAATAAATGACACCAAGGATTATGAAGGGCTTTATAGTAGGGTAGCTGACTCATTTGCAAAAAGAAGCATTTTTAGCATTTCAAGAACCTTTAGAAAAGCATTTTTGCCAAGTTAATTATTATTAACCTGTCGACTAGATTTGCACCTATGCTAGAGTAAACATGTGATTAAGCAGATAATGATAACCAACGATCATTAAATAACTCCCATACTGTCATATTCATTATAACTGTCCAAGTGTTCCATAAACATTTACTACGATGAAGTAACTCAAGTCAAGTGCTCACTATCCAGGAGCGATGGCGATTCGAATCGATTCCTAACCAGCTGGTGATTTATTCCTTACAAAAACCTCACTCACCCGCTAAAGTGAGATATTGATCACCGAGTCAACTTTCTAGGAATCTTGAGTTTGCTAGGAACCACAAGTACCTAGGGGCCGACCGACTGCACTTTGGTCTTATCATCTCGCCCCCGTGTCCTACCACACCTGCTCCGGTACAGTGCATTGCGGGCAATCTACTCGGCCCGAAAAATCTCCTAGCTTCATGGTCGGAAGGTACTTTATCCGGCCAGCTAAATGTAAGGCATGCGTTCAACATGACTTGAGGCCCAACAACGGTCGGTCCTTAATCGACATAGACGAAAACACTACAGTCCAAAACTCTGCAAGTCTCCGTCCGGTCTCAACTTCATTTAACACTTAGTTATACCATGACTTTATAGTCATCCAAGCAGATCCAGGTAACCACCTATAGCTCGCAGGTGACAGGAAATCACCCGACTTCTACCGGTCTAAGCCAGCTAAGCATTGACTCGACTGCGGATACCAGGGTAATAAGGATATAGTATAACAAAGGTAAACAAGGTATAATGCAGCAACGGTTGCAAACAACTCCTGAACGTAATGCATCAATCAAAGTAAAGCATTTAATTAAATAATTGCAAACCGGGAGAAAATGCTCCGGGGCTTGCCTTTCTCGAAAGAGCTCAGACGGTGATCGGGGCACTCTGGAAGTTCCTCAACGTCCTCCTCGTCGGCTTCTGGCACTTCCTGCTGCTACACCTCGAGCTGCTCCTCGGGCTCCTCGGGTATGACGACTGGGTTCTCAGTTTGCGATCCTGTATGATGCAATGCGCGTAAGTGATTATGCAAACGGTGCATCGAAGGAGATGAATGCAATGGATATGTTTAAATGCAAGGTAGTCAATATCATCCAAGAAACTATACTACAAGCACATGTCATCTACTGCATTCTCTTCTACTACTAATATGTTAAGTCAACATATCTTATGAAATGCCTCAAAGATACACCAAAGCTTTACTAATTTCTTAATTATACTTAAAGCAACACTTGCTTAAACCCTAATTAATAATAGGTTTGAATAGCAACATATATTTCTGATGCTCCTAAAAATCTGAGAAAATTACAGTAGCATGGTAATACTCTAATTAGACTACCATCAGATTTTCATGGTGTTTGAATGAGTGAATTAGCCTACACAAAAATCACAAACTATGGCATGATTTTGTACATAAAAATACTTTGAACTGTGAAAAGTGTCAAACAACAGAACTAGTATTTTTCCTAGGTTCTTCATAGCATACAATGACTGTACAAAAATTACCACATGCATGTTTTATACAAAGTTTGCTCTCTAGCAAAAATAACAAAAATCAGCCATTAAAGGTACTTGAACTACACCTCAAAATTTTCCCACAGCACATGTATGAAACATATTTTTCCTAGGAAGTACATGACATAAAAAGATTAACAAACTTGGAATCATATTTTTCTAAAGCCTATAGATTTTTCTACACATTTTTCAAGTTATCAGCAATATACATGATTAAATAAAGTTCTACCAAAAAGTGTCTCAAAAATGACATGCAATAATTTTCCCAAGTAGATCTGGTGATAAGGAACCTAGGAAAATTTATTTCAACAGATTTGGAGCCAAAATGAGTACACAACCATTTTCTAAAGCATTTAAACAGAATTCTAAAAATCATTTCTTAAACCCTTTTAAAAATTAGCTGACAAAACTGCTGGGTGCACCCGGTGCTGCACACCCAGAGGGGCTGCCATGCGGGACCCGCGGTCAAGCCAGACCCACGCGTCAGCCGGAGCCAAGGCAGGGCCACCGTTGACCGGCCGGCTCTCGCCGACGACGAGGTCCCCGGCGAAACGGAGGGCACCAACGTGCTCTCCATGGTAAACTGTGTCAGCTAGGGGTGAATAGGGAGGGGCGGTGTAGGGGAGAGAGGCTCGGCGATGGCAATGGTGGAGCGGCGGCGCGGGTCGTCGCCGGTGGAGCATCTCCGGCCACGGCATGGTGAAAGGAGGCGCTCGGGAGACTCAACGTCGCCGTGCGGTGCTTGTGCGCGCGAAGTAAAGGCGGGAAGAGGAGCGGAAAGGGGGAATCTATGGGAGCGGAGCTCACCAGCAAGCTCAGCTGTGCTCCGGTGAGCAATTACCAAGGACGGGATGATTACCACGGCGAAGTAGCGAGAGCACGGGGTGCGCGGGGTGACGGCGGAGCTTTAGGCGAGACGGAGTGGTCACCGGCGAGCTGTGATGGCCGGGCGAGCGAGCTCCGGCACGGTGCGGCGCGCGGTGGCGATGGCGGGCGTGCGCGTTGCTGCTGTCTGAGAGAGAGACGAAGGGAGGAGCAGGAAATGCGATGCCGGGCGAGCTCTACGGTAGCTTAAGTAGTGGCCAGCAGTGCCAGAGCTGCCACGGCGCGTGGACGCGGTGTCAGGCCGCCGTCGATGGGTGGCGCCACGCGGCGGGCAAGCCCTGACACGGTCGAGGGCGTGGCGCGGTGACGGGCGCGGCGCACGCGAAGCAGGCCGGACGAGCGGGCCAGCGCGGGAGCTGGGCCGAGGCGGGACACGCGCGGTAGGCGGGGACGCGTGGGCCGGCACGCGAGGTGGGCTGGCACGCGCGGGCGGGTTCGCTGGCGCGCTGGGCCGGCTTCGGCCGTGGGCCAGAAGCGAGGCGGCGGCCCGCGAAGAAGAAAAATCCTTTTCCAAATAAAATTTTTCAAGGAATTTTTAAATGCCATTTTTCAAATATTATTTTGAGCAAGAAAATGACCTCTTTTGAAAATGTACCAAAAATGAAAGTTGCTTAGAATTTAATTCTTTATAACTTTGCTTTTATGACCAAAGCCAAATTCTTTCTAGATTTTGAATTGTAACATCAAAGTCCATGTTTAGCTCAAAACCCTAATTTTGGGAATTTATTTTTGAAACCAAATTTTGAATTAATTTGAATACAAACATTGCTCCAAAAATTGAACTAAATATTGCTAGATGATTTACAATAGTAGCCAACCATGTTTTACTAATCTAGCAAGAAATTCGGGCAAACACAACTCTAAACAAGTATATGCAACATTCATGTTTCACGAGCATGTTTCATATGTTTCGAAACAGTGTTTCAGTTGTTATTTACATGATTAGGCATGTATGATTAATATGCTTTATGATGCATGTTATGCATGATTTGCAGTGCCTAAATGTAGGCTTAACATCGGGGTGTTACACGTTAGTCCCGGTTGATGTTACCAACCGGGACTAAAGGGTGCGCCAGGTTCGCTTGGCTGGAGAGCCTTTAGTCCCGGTTTACCAACCGGGACTAAAGGTCCCTCTTTAGTCCCGGCTCGATGACCCGGGACTGAAGGTTCCACCTTTAGTCCCAGGATCGTTGTCCCGGCGCGGTAACCGGGGCTAAAGGTTGTTACCGCCCGGGACAACAAGTCCATTCTATAGTAGTGTCGGCCAGCTAAACCGGTCGTTTTGGGCAGTCTAGCCACGTCCTGCCCAAGCGAACCGCTCAACCGCGTCTCTCCTCCACTACTAGCGTGCCACATGCCCCTACTGCTCGGTCGACTTGCTCCCGCGCTCGGCGCTCTGCCCGCGTGGTCGAGCACGCACGCGCGACAACGGCACCACGTGTCATCGCCGGTTTGGCTTCCCTGGTCACCCGTTCCCCCGTCGGAGAACAGCTGGGCCCCGCCTAGCCAGCCATGTCTCCTGCGCTTCTCCCGCCAGCACCCGAGCACGCGCATGCGCGTGGGTCGAAGCCACGCGGCCGCTCGCAGTTGGCCCACGTTGGTCAACTGCTCCCTCGTGCGGAGCTGCTGCATGGCCACCATCCAGCCACGTGGCGTCCTGTGGTTGGCTGCATGGTACTATTGGAGTGCTGACATGGACTTGTTCTCCATTTGCAAAATTTAATATCTTTTTATTCTGGGCTTCGAATATAGAAAATAATATATCCGTTTCGATCATCTTGATGAGCTCTTTACAATGGTCTACTCCAATTCATCATTTGAGATACTTTTATTCAGTGAAAAATTAAATATCCTATAAAATAAGTGAGAGCACCAAAACTCGTTGAACTTATTAGAATCAAACTCGATAACTATAGTTTATGATTCATTTCATGTTAATTTGTGCAATAGTTGATGGTTAAATTTTGAGTTTAATGACCATAAACTAGTTCCCCCACACTTGTTCTTTGCTCATCCTGAGTAAAGGTTAGAGTAAACATAAACATAACTATTCAAGATTGGAACTAGCATACGGATTATTCCAAAACAGTCCTGGTACCTACGGGATATATAAAGTGGTTAACATATCTCCTTGAGCGGTTGAGAAATGGAATAGCTCTCGAAGCAAAGTCATCTTTCCAAATTCTCATCTCAGTAACTTGCAGTTTTTAAATTTTTCACAAGAAAAGCATAGTTCACTTTATACTCCTCAAATAGTACTCTTGAATCACTCAATGGTGTATGATTCCTCACCAAGGCACAACATAACAATGCCTTCTTTTTCTTCCTACTTCTAAAAAGCTTATGTGGAGTTTTAGGTAGGGATAAAATATGTAGCATACTTACCTTGCATATATTGTAAAGTCAAATCCCATATCCAAGGAGAGAAATGTCATACTCTTAGATCAAGATGTATATGTGTGTGGAATATTTGGTGGCTAACCTAATTCTACTATGCTCCTTGAAAACATATCTTCCTTGTTAAAACTTGAAATATTTGCAAGAGTAGGGGCTATCTCTAATTTTTTTTCATGGCGGGCATCTAAGTACCCATTGTTTTCAATACTTCGGACATCTCTGTGTCCATTTTTTCAACTCATTTTTTCTTTCTTTCTTTTTTCACTTTTTCTTTTGCATAGGCCCATATCTCTTTTCTGCAACAAAACTTTTCAAGAGAGATATTCATAAGAACTTAGAGCATTTATTTTGGTGGATAAACCTATCTAGTATATTTTTATGTTCACCCAAGTGTAGGAGTCAAACATTTTGAGGTGGATGAAAAGCATGTTTTTGCATACTTCTGGTGTAGAAGCAGCACATATATGTGGCGTGTACATGATCATAATCTTGGGAGCATGATAAATCTCTCTACAAGGGTCAACAAGACTTGACAAAACTCAACACAAAGCAAGCAGCTTATGTGGAAGGTGTGTATCCTACAAGGATGTATATGGCTAAAAGGTCATAATATGGCTAGAGGGGTGAATAGCCTATTTAAAAATCTACAAGATCACTAGAGCAATTTGATTAGTATGACAAACAGCATAAAGTAATTTTGCTCTAGCTCTACTAGGGTTGTAAGCCACCTATCCAAATAATTTTAGTTGCTATAGTCACTAGGCACACACAAGAGCTAAGTTGCTACTCACTAAAAGCTCTCAAACTTGCTACACTAAAGAGCTCCACTAGATGAACTTAAGCTACAAAGCAAGCTCTCAATTCTAACTACACTAAAGAGATTGCTACAACTAGTTTGCAGGAATGTAAAGGAGTAAGTAAGGTGATTATACCACCATGTAGAGGAGTGAGCCAATCACAAGATGAATAACAATTCAATCACCGAGAGAATACCAAAGGGCAAGAGACAACCAATTTTTCTCGTGAAGTTCACGTGCTTGCTGGCACGTTAGTCCCCATTGTGTTGACCAACACTTGGTGGTTCGACGGCTAAGAGGTGTTGCACAAACCTCATCCACACAATTGGACACCGCAAGAACCTACCCACAAGTGAGGTAACTCAATGACACGAGCAATCCATTAGAGTTATCTTTCGGCTCTTTACCGGTGAAGGCACAAGACCCCCTCACAATCACTAGAGCCAGCCACAAACAATCACCAACTTGTGTCGAAGCTCCTCCGCTGCTCCAAGCCATCTAGGTGGCGGCAACCACCAAGAGAAACAAGAAATACGCAACCACAACGATCCACAAGTGCCACTAGATGCAATCACTCAAGCAATTGCACTTGAAATCATTCCCAATCTCGCTACGATGAAGAATCAATGATAGAGATTAGTGGGAGGTATTTGCTTAGGCTCACAAGGATGTCAAGAATGTCAAAGTGCCAAGAAGAGTGAGCCCCAAGCTGGCCTCCAACTATTTATAGACGGCCCCTCGAAATAGAGCCATTGCTCTGCTTGCGGGCTGACCAGATGCTGCGACCGGACGCTGCCCTATGTTCGGTCGGGTGAGTCTGGTCACCCGATGCCGTCCACGTGTCACGCCTTTCAACATCACCTGTTCAACTTCAATGGCTAGCAGATGACTCCCCAATGGTTAAGTTATGACTGAACACGCCTGAGAAAATGACCTGACGCTGCGCAACTCAGGATTCGGTCGAGTCCAATAAGCACCCTGAGGGGTTTTTTTGTTGACCAGACATGTCTGGTCAGAGGTGACCTAACACGCTCGGTGTTCAATCCTTGCATTGCTCCTCTCGACATGCGAACACTACTGACGTCACCATATGCCAGCACAGACCTAACACGGCCCCTACGTGTCCAGTTGCGCCATCGCGCCACCATCCAACAAGTGACCAGATGCGCAGAAGGCAGCGTTTGGTCACTCCTCGGCCTTCTCAGCCAGCAACACCTCCTTGCTATAAATGACCAGACTCACCTAGCCAGTGTCCGATTAGGACGTGTCTGAGGGCACACGAGCAAGCTAGAAGGGTCCGCTCGATGGAGCTAGAGATCCTCCTAGCTTCAGCATAGGGATGGTCAATCCTACGCACTCCTCCCTGAGATGTGCCAGTCAATTTGACCCTACAATTGACAAGGAGAGAAAGTTTATCAGTAATTTAGGGCGGAACGTGCTAGTGTTGCCAGACAGTCCTGAATGTGTGGCTCTGAGAGCCGATATGAAAGGAGATCGACTAAATAGTCGATTCTAGCATATTTAAATCGGTTAAAGCTCATGGGGTTGTGTAAGAAGAATCGGTTATCGTTCAGGATGAATATCATTATTTAGGCAAATATTAGTCAATGGCAATAAGATATTAACAATAATTAGTTTATACTGAGCCAATGAATGCAAGTAACCGAACCCTTTTATAAAAGAAACAATTCATCATCATTCAACCATTTAATAGAGATAAATCTAATGAACATATTAGATCTCATCTATCGCTATGACCAGTGGGGCATGAGGTAGAATCATGCAGGCCGTAGAAACAACAATAGACTCGACGACCCTAACTTATTACTAATATCGGTGGGGCATGAGGCAGAATCATGCAGACCGTAATACAATAATAAAATCATAGGGCTAACACATCTTTCAACATAGCGCTACTTCAACGGTCTCGTGACGTGAACTATTCGTGAAAGCACTCGATATCGGCTAAAACAACTGATTTAGGCAAAGCGCACAGTTAAGATCATGCCCTCTCAGAAATAGATCTACCAAGTAACGATCCCCACTCCATAGTGCTAACAGTGGGGTGTTAGGCAGAATCACACAGGCCGTGATAACGGGCCATGGAACGGTTTTCGCTAACCAATAGATCTACTCAAGATCAAACATGCCTTAACTGCATGCTATACACAATCAAGATTGATATAAAACAGCTGATAAAACATAACTCATCACTTAAAGTATAGATTAGATCAGTTTAGATTAACAAACAATGGGTTAAAAAGGATATAAGGCTGATCTAGATCAATCCCAATCGGGCGAAGTGATATTGTTGTAATTAAATAAATAATGGAAGCAATAAGCAATATCGGTAACTTAATGAATCTATCCGAAGGAACGCCACTCTTAGATAGAGCCGATAACTTGACCTTAATCTAGTTCGAGCAGTGGAGGTCGACCGGATCGATGCAGCCTTACTTGAACTAGACAAGAGTCGATAACTAACTTATACCAGAGTCATAGTGGAGGTCCATCAGATCGATGCAGCCATACGAACAGAGGTATAAGCCATGATGGTACTTACAGACAAGCAGTGGAGGTCAACTGGATCAATGCAGCCGTACTTGCTAAAGAACTCGCCGAGATCTACTCTACTCCTACTCCTAAGGGGTGGCCGGAACCAAAAAAAGTAAATAACTTGTATTTGATTGATTGTGTGTCCTTTACAATAGCCAAGGTTTGATATTTATACCCGGGACCTATGCATGACTCCTATCTAAGCACGACTCATCATAATCTTTGGCCCTAAGAGAAAACATTCCCAATTTAAAATAACTTGGACTCTAATCTTTCTCTTTTTGTAGACTCCAACATGTCTTGTCCCGGCGCCAATCATAGCCTTTGTCGTTATCTGCTGGCGCTATCTAAAGAAAGTCGATTCCATTTTTGCATTTGAATCAGCTGATACCGTCCTGCACGCGATTGATTCCTTGATGACATGATCTTTTTAAGTCCATGAGACTTTTCTTCCAAATTCTGGTGTAAACAACCATTCTTCATTTGCTTGATTTGAAGACCAATGAAGTAACTAAGCTCTCCAATCATGGACATCTCAAACTCACTTGCCATCAACTTGCCAAACTCCTCATAAAAATCTAGATTGGTTGACCCAAAGATTGATATCATCAACATAGATTTGCAATACAAACAAGTCATTGCCAAGCTTCTTGGTGAAGAGAGTGGTGTCAACCTTTTCCATCTTGAATCCCTTAGAGAGTAGGAAATCCCTCAATCTCTCATCCCATGCTCTTGGTGCTTGTTTCAATCCATACAAAGCCTTTCTTAACTTGTAAACATGGTTGGGTTTCTTCTCATCTTCAAAACCAGGAGGTTGCTCAACATACACAAGCTCATTGATGTACCCATTGAGAAATGAACTCTTCACATCCATTTGGTACAACTTGATGTTGCGGGCACAAGCATAGGCTAACAAGATCCTAATTGCTTCCAATCTTGCAACCGGGGGCATATGTTTCTCCAAAGCCAAGACCTTCAACTTGAGTGTAACCTTGAGCCACTAATCTTGCTTTGTTCCTTACTACTATCCCATCTTGATCTTGCTTGTTCTAAAAGACCCACTTGGTTCCAATTACATTATGATCCATAGGCCTCTCAACTAACTCCTATACTTGATTTCTCTTGAAGTTGTTTAGCATTTCATGCATAGCATTGACCCAATCAACATCCTTCAAAGCTTCATCTATCTTCTTAGGTTCAATGGATGACATAAATGAGAAATGTTCACAAAATGATGTCAATCTAGATCTTGTTTGTACACCTCTAGAGATATCACCAATTATAGAGTCCAAAGGATGATCTCTTGCGACACTGGTTGGTTGGAGCACTTGCACTTGATTGCTTGCATTTGATTGATCATTTGGTTGAGATGATGAACTAGCCACTTGTTGTTGATCTTGCACTTTGTCAACACTAGCACTTGCTTGACTTTGATCTTGAGAACCACTATCTTGCACATTTGAGTTAGAGAGCACTTGATTCTTGTCATCTTCAACATCAATCCCCTCTCTAGGTCTTATATCACTAATATCCATGTTCTTCATTGCATTGACCAATTAAGTGCCTATCACATCATCTAGATTCTCATCTTCCTCTTGAGAACCATTGGTTTCATCAAATTCCACATCATGAACCTCCTCAAGAGTACCACTAGCCAAATTCCAAACTCTATATGCCTTGCTAGTAGTGGAGTAACCAAGCAAGAAACCTTCATCACATTTCTTTTCAAACTTGCTCAATCTAGTGCCTTTCTTTAATATGTAGCATTTACAACCAAAAACCCAAAAGTATGCTATGTTGGGCTTTCTTCCATTCAATAGCTCATAAGGTGTCTTCTCCATCATGGGGTGACAATAGAGTCGGTTGCTATAGCAGCAAGCCATGTTGATTGCTTTGGCCCAAAATTAATGACTCACATTGTACTCACTCAACATTGATCTTGCCATGTCAATCAAAGTTCTATTCTTTCTTTCAAATAGGCCATTTGATTATGGAGTGTACTTGGCCGAAAATTGATGCCTAATTCCAAACTCATCACACAAATCATCCACTCTTGTGTTCTTGAACTCGCTTCCATTATCACTTCTCACTTTCTTCATGGTTGTTTCAAACTCATTATGAATTCTCTTGATGAATGTCTTGAAGGTTGCAAACACATCACTCTTGTCAACAAGAAAGAACACCCATGTGTGTAACACCTCTGGTGTTTTGACCTAGCACTAAAACTTGACATGTCATCATATGCATTGCAAAGCATTCATAAAGTAGAAAATTTTGAATGCATACACTAAATAAGCTTTATTTCAACAGTTGTTATTTTATGTGTGATGTGATTCAAACTCTAAATAAAGATCATGACCACAAGGGTCAAATTTCATGTGATCATGTGAGGCCATGTGTCATTTGACTCAAATAACCCTAATGGACCATGTTGCTGGTCAAAAATCAAAGTTAAAGTAAAAAGGTAAACAAATCAAATTTGAATTCAAATTCAAATCATAAAGGTCCTTTTTGCCCCTTTTGTCTAATTCAAAATCCATTTGGAATTTGGGGTTGTGACAAAAAGCAAAGTTGAAGCTTATTTTATAAAGATCAACTTTGGTATTCAAAGTTTTTCAAGTTTACATATAAAATTTGGAGTAATTTTGAAATGATTCAAATGCTCAACTACACCCCAAATTCAAATTTCAAAATGGAGGCAGAATTTGAAAATATTCCTTGAAGCAAAGTTGTAGAGTTTGAAAAGTTGAGCAACTTTCATTTTTGGAGATTTTCAACTTCTTTAGAAAATTTGTGAGTAATTTGCAAAATTAACGTAGTGGCAATTATGTAAATACTTCAAAAATCAAAACCAGTCAAGCGCCACCTCTCTGCTTGCCGCCGGTGCCACGCAGTTGTCGCCGCCGGTGCCACGCAGTTGTCGCCGCCGATCGTATTGCGCTGCTTCCTCGCGCGTTGACAAGCAGAAAGCTCCATGGCGAGCTCGTGCGTGAGCTGTCGACGCCGGGCGCATTCTTCCCGGCTATAAATAGGAACACCGCCGCCGTCACTCTCCGTTTTCCCCTCTGCTCTGCTCTACCACCGAACAGCTCTGCCGCTCGCCGTAGCCACCGTCAAACCGCGTCCGTCGTGCCCAGCTACACCAACGCGATTGCCTCGACCTTGCACTCCTCTTCGGCTTGCTCGTGTCGCTTGTGTTGGCCGAAATCGCCCGGCGCAACGCGTTCTTCCCTGAGACCAGCTGAAGCTCCACCACCATCGACCTTGCCGTGGCTAGGACGTTCCAGCCCATCTCCGTCTTCACCAAGCACACCGGCGTGATCGTGGTGAGCTCCTAAGCATGATGCTCGCTCCACTTTAACCTCTACCGCACCCTGGTCAGGATTGTGCCGTGCGCTGTCATGCCTGCACCACCATGGCCGGCGTGGAGCTCCCTCCAGTGCGCCTACAGCCATTTTGAGGGCTGGGATAGATTCGCGGGACGTTGTAGATCATGTAGGTGCAGTCTGCCTTGCCGGAGCATCACCGCCATTGCATTTTGGCCGACCAGTGATGGCAGCACCGCCGTGCTCTGTGTCTGTGTCACTGACGAGCGGGGCATGGCTGTCAGTGAGAGAGAGAGTGAGAATAGTGAGATTTGGTTATTTCTGAATTTTGAATAGTGCTGAAACTTTGGGAATTTATAGGAAAATAATCATAGCTCCAAAAATTCTGAAAATTTGTGTGTAGCTTCTGTACATGTTCTAGTATGGTTTAAAAATATGAAACTTGAAATTTGAATAAATTTTTAATGTTCAAATATTCAGTCCATTAATTAATAAATGCAATTTCCATGATTTTTGTAGGCCACTATATAATTCCAAAAATTATGAAATTTGTTTTGGTACACTAATTTGTCATGAGGAAGCTTACATAAAAATTTTGAGGTCATTTGGAACAAGTTCATTTTTGGGCTTATTTCCAAATTAATTCAAAAATAAATAAAAGCAAACCCTAAGTGTTTGATTAGTGTTTGATCTTGTTTTGATCATGTTTTGTGACTAGTAGGGTTTCAAGATCAGTTTGGTCAAGTCACATGTGTGGTTCTTGACGGTAGAATTGCAAGTTGGTTTTGTTGGCTTGCAACTGTACCATGAAAAAACAGTTGTATTTGAGGTGTTGTTATATTCATGTACCATGACAGCATCATGTTTACATTATCATCATGTTAAAGCACATGTTATCATTTTGTGTAGAATCCGAGAGTGAAACGATTCTAGTTGAGCAAGTTCTGGAAGAATCCTCGGTTGTCACGGGATTCAATAATTGTGGTACTGATCCAGAACCTGAGATCGTCAACGAAGGCAAGCCCCGGTTTATGCATTAAACCCTTACCTTGTTTACTTTGAAAAGTTTATCACCTATGTTACTTATTGCATTAAGTTGATTAATTCAAATGTTACCTACTTGATGCATTGCCTACTTTGTTAATTGTTTACCATCCCTGAAGATGTTTTCATTTACAAAGGCATAGAATGCTTAGTATGCTTTATGATAGGCTTTCAAAATAAAAGTTTTGATACAATCAAAGATGGCATACTGGCCAAAGAAAGAAAGAAGGTAGAATGAACTAGAGACTAGTCGGGCGACTTATCTTGAATGTTGGGTAATGTTGCCGACTATGTCGCTTAAAGGCCACTCATTGTGGATCTTCTGAACGAGACACTTTGTAGTACTGGTCACATACTCTGGTAAGCCTACTTCGGCTAATCCGATACTAGGATGAATGCCCACGTATTGGGAGTGGAGAGATGGCGGGAGTAGCGTGTACCCTCATGGCTGGAATGTGGCCGGATTTGAGGTGTGCTGTGCTCTCGGGTGGTATGGAGATGGCTTAGTATAGGAGGATCCGGTAGCGAGGTTGATATATGCAAGATTAAGTTCTACATATGTCGTGTGATAAGGAATCCCCAGCTAGGACTTGAATCAATTCAAATTGCCGGTGCTCCACGGTTATGGAGACTTGATTCATTACAGAAGCAATGTAGGACTGGTGAATTACTAAAACATGAGAAAAAGAATGGAATGAGAAAGATTGGAACATAGGATATGAACACTTAGTTTGAGATAATGAACTAAGAAGACTTAAGGGTAAAACTTGAAAATAGAATAAAAAATAGTAAGCTTTTGGCAAAGAACTTTTGAATCTTGCTACATCCTTACCTTGCCCCAACACCTACATTTCTAAAGTCTTACACCCCCTTTACGTCGGGTTAGTCTTGTTGAGTACTTTTGTACTCAGGGTTTGTTAACCCTTGTTGTAGGTGAGTCGCATGCGCAGGCTTATTTTGGTCCTTGCTGCATGTCTATGTTTGAAGTCAATGATGATGAGGAATGATGAATGGCCTTTGGACAAGGCACTAGTTTGTATGATAAATAATGTTAATGTAATATTATCCCGCTACTATGGTTGTATGACACTTATGGTATTGTAAGTTTGAAAACAACTGGTTTGTAAACTATGTTATCTTAAGACTTCCGCTATCTTTTACTCTGATGTATATATTTGAATAAACTGTTGTAATCTACAATGTCTGTGATTGAGATCCTATTCAAAGAAAGATTCATGGATGATTCGGGTTTCCCAAGGACACCCGACAGACCTGTTGAGTTGTTGGGAACTTGTGTATGCTATCCAAGGTCTGTTAAGACAATAATAGGTGCATGTGGGCCTGATTTCTTAGGAGGTTCTGCCATAGCTGGTATCAGAGCAGTTCCCATCTAAGATCATTGTAGGTTACTTTGGAAAAACCTTCAAATTGGTTTGGATCAAAGAAAGTAAACTTGATATTTTAAAGTTCAAATTTCTTTCTTCTTACCTTTGATCTAGACTCAATCCTATCTTATTTGAAAGTTCGTGGTGGATAATATGATTAGGTTTGTCCTATGTATTAAAAATCTAGTACTTATGATTATATAAATCTTTTGTACCTAGATTCGTAAGATCGATTCATGCATCATGCTTGAACACCTTGCATAATAATTCCCCTTAAGAAGTGGTTGGGTAAGTAATGTCAATCCCATTCTTGCTAACCTCCTTTATCCTCAAGCTATTCTTATAGTCCTACCCTAAATTCTACAGGCTATGGCAAAGACCAAGGTAACCACATGCAAGTCCACCGAACCTCATGGAGTCCCTCGTCACCAGTTGGCACCACGAAACCATGAGCTTGGTGAAGGAAGTTCCAAGAAACTAGGAGATGAAGGATCTTCAAGCAATCCCACCAACATCGAGAACCTTAATAAGGAGCTCAACACTCTTCGTCGAGCTCATGCCAAAGATCAAGAAGAGCTAGCAGAAATGCAAAGGGGCATCACCATGACCATGGAGCTGTGGAATGAAGCCTAGACACGAGAGGATGCGGCCAATGAACGCATCCATGAGTTGGAGTTCTACGTAGAAGACCTAGAGATGGACAATGCCATTCTTCATGAGAATGTCCACATGCTATACGCTCAACTTCATCCTCCTCATGGGGATGGTGAAGTTACAAATGAAGAAATGATTGTAGATCCAGGAGAAGTTGAGAATGAAGAAGAGGAGGAGGATCCTGAGGAGTTAGTGTACTTCTCAGATGAAGATGAGGTTTTGTCCGGTATGGGCACGGACGCCGATGACTGAGAGCTTGGAGTAGTAATAGTTCCTTTACTGCTTTCCTAGTAAACCAGGGTTGTCTTGTGGGATACAAGACATGTAATTTAAATAAGTAAACATTGGAGCATGAAACCTTTTAAATGCTTTCAATAAAGAATAATGTAAGTAAACATGTTTCTCTAATAGATGCCTCGTCCTATCACCCAAGCTGGTGCTAGTGGCTCACATGACGATGATGAGTACCCAAATCCTCCACCAATGCCTTCGACTATGGCAGATGCCATAGCCGCACTCGTCAATGCAACGGCAGAGAATGCTAGGTTGTTAAGGGAATTGGCACAGAACCAACAGGCACCATACCCTAATCATGGCTGTCGTAATAATGGAAATGATGAGTCAACCTATGTTGATTTTACTGACACATGTCTGCCTGTGTTCTCTAAGGCAGAAGAGCCTTTAGAAGCTGATGATTGGCTTAGGACAATAGAGCAAAAGTTTGAGCTAGTTCACTGTACCGAGATTCAGAAACCAAGGTTTGTGGCACAGCAACTCTGAGGAGCTGCTGGTGCCTGGTGGGCAAATTTGGTAGCAGTACAGCCCGCTGGTCACCAAATCACCTGGAGGGAGTTTAAGGATGCCTTCAGGGCACACTATATTCTAGATGGTGTAATGACTATGAAGTTAGAAGAGTTCTTGGCTCTTAAGCAAGGGGAGCACCTGGTGATGCACTATGTTGGGCGCTTCAATCACCTATCGTAGTATGCTATAGAGTATGTGAATACTGACAGGAAGAAGAAGAATCATTTTCTTAGAGGCCTAAACACTAAACTTTAGACCATGATGGCAACTTGTGGTAATGCAACTTATCATGAGACAATCAACATTGCTATCGCTTCAGAGGAGAATTACCACCGACACAAGGAGGCAAAGAAAAAGAAAATATCTACTTCTGGATCGTCGAGTGGAAAGCGTCAAAAGATAGTCTACCATCCTCAGAATCATGGCCATGTACCATTCTGCCCACAACAAGGCCAAGGCAGGTAGCAAATCTTTATTCGCCCTGCAACTAATATGCCTTATCCTCATCAGGCACCGCAGCAGCAAAATAATACAAATAATGCAAACCGCAATGCTACTTCCCAGAATCACAATTATCCATGCTATAATTGTGGTAAACCCAGACACTTTTCCTGAGAATGTCCGTATCCCAGGAAGAATAATCCTATTGCAACTAAAGCCCCTGTTACTCAAGCTCAGAATCAGTACAAGGGCAATGCTCAGAATAGTCAGAAGGGTTAGGCTAAGAAGAAAACTAGAAGGGTCTTCTATACTCAGGTGGAATCTATTCCAGAAGGAGAACCAGTAATGATGGGTATGTTTCCCATTGCTAAGCATCCTGCAATTACCTTATTTGATTCTGGTGCATCCCATACATTCATCAATCGTACATTTGTTGTGAAGCATGGGATAGCTATTGGGGAAACAAAAGAACCATATCATATACAGTCGCCCGGGGGACGAATCTATACAAGGGAGGTAGTTCAGCATGTACCTATTGATTTGGGAGGTTATGAGTTCCCTACCAATATGCTGATATTAAAGGATCAAGATACAGATGTGATCCTTGGTATGAACTGGTTAACCCAATAGGGGCTATCATAGATGTCCTACGTAGAACCATAAGGATAAAAGCACCTGACAGCAAAACCCAACTTCTCATCCAACTTCCCTTTCCTAAGAGTATAGTGGAAACATCTGTGCAACTACTATTGAAGAAGCCGAGAAAATTCTAGGGGTATGTGAATTTACGGATGTCTTTCCCGATGATCTGCCTGGTCTGCCACCAGACCGAGATGTAGAGTTTAGAATTGATCTGAAACTAGGAACAGCACCAGTGTCTAGAAGAGCATATAGGATGCCACTGAAAGAACTAGCAGAATTAAAAATGCAACTACAAGAGTTGTTAAACAAGGGTTTCGTTCAACCCTAGTTCATCACCTTGGGGATGCCTTGCTATCTTCGTGAAGAAGAAGGATCAAACCTTAAGGTTATGTGTTGACTATCAGCCGTTAAATGAAGTCACCATAAAGAACAAATACCCCTTACCCTGAATTGATTTGCTTTTTGACCAACTTGCGGGAGCTACGGTGTTCTCAAAGATAGACTTGAGATCAGGCTATCACCAGATTAAGATCAGACAAGAAGATGTGCCAAAGACAGCGTTTACCACCCGATATGGTCTATATGAGTATCTAGTCATGTCTTTTGGGCTGACCAATGCCCCGGCTCATTTCATGTACCTGATGAACTCAGTTTTCATGCCCGAGTTGGATAAGTTTGTAGTGGTGTTCATTGATGACATTCTTATCTATTCTAAGAGCAAAAAGGAACATGCGGAACATCTCTGTATTGTTCTACAAAGATTAAGAGATCACCAACTATATGCCAAATTCAATAAATGTGCATTTTGGTTGGAGGAAGTATAATTTCTGGGTCATGTGTTATCTGCTGGTGGTATAGTTGTTGATCCGAGCAAGGTAGAAGAAGTCCTTAACTAGAAAGCACCTACCACTGTTCATCAAGTTTGTAGTTTTCTGGGGTTGGCAGGGTATTATCGTCGGTTCATCCCTGACTTCTCCAGAATTGCGAAGCCAATTACTGGACTGCTGAAAAATCAAACTATGTTTGTATGGTCAACAGAATGTGAGAAGGCCTTTCAGACAATGAAGAAATTGCTAACCACTGCACCAGTATTAGCACAACCTGATATCGAGAGGCCATTTGATATCTATTGTGATGCATCTAGAATTGGTATTGGCTATGTTCTGATGCAAGAAGGCAGAGTCATAGCATACGCTTCCAGACAACTCAAGAAGCATGAAGAACATTATCCCACCCATGACCTTGAATTAGCCACTGTTGTTCATGCACTCAAGGTTTGGTGACATTATTTATTGGGCAATATATGTCATATCTATACGGATCACAAAAGTTTGAAATATATCTTCACTCAGTCAAAGTTGAATATGAGGCAAAGAAGATGGTTAGAACTTATCAAAGATTATGACTTAGAAGTGCATTATCATCTGGGCAAGGCTAATGTGGTTGCCGATGCCCTGAGTCGCAAAAGTCATTGCCATTGTCTGACTGTGAAACCTATGCAACAAACATTGTGTCAAGAGATGGAGCATCTGAATTTACAAATCATAGAACAAGGTTCCCTATCCAATATTGCAATTGAGTCCACTATCAAAGATTAGATTATTGCTGCTCAACAGAAAAGTAAGGGCATAGCCCATATCAAAGATAAAGTTAGATCTAAAAAACCAACATGTTTCAAGATTGATGAATCAGATGTTGTATGGTTCAAGGATAGATTGGTAGTACCCAAAAATCTAGAGCTGTGAAAGCAGATTCTTGATGAAGCTCATTCTACAAGATACTCCATTCATCCGGATAGCAACAAAATGTATCATGATTTGAGAAAGAGATATTGGTGGACTAAAATGAAAATATAAATAGCTCAATATGTAGCCAAGTGTGATATTTGTCAGAGAGTCAAAGCGGTTCATATGAAGACTGCAGGTCCATTACATTCATTGTCAGTTCCATCTTGGAAGTGGGAAGATATCTGTATGGACTTCATCGTAGGATTACCCAGGACATCTGCAGGCTACAATTCCATATGGGTTATTGTTGATCGTCTAACCAAGATAGCTCATTTCTTACCAGTCAGAGATAAATATCGAGCGAAACAGTATGCAAAGCTTTATCTTGATAGAATCTTTAGTCTGCATGGGGCACCCAAGACCATTGTCTCTGACAGAGGGTCGTTGTTCATATCTAAGTTTTGGAAAAGTCTACATGAGTCTTTGGGAACCAAACTTATCCGCAGTTCTGCTTATCATCCGCAAACAGATGGATAGACTAAAAGGGTAAATCAAATTCTTGAAGATATGTTAAGAGCATGTGTCCTTTCCTATGGTGCTAAATGGGATGAATGGCTTCCCTTAGCTGAATTCTCATATAATAATAGCTATCAAGAGAGCATTAAAATGGCACCATTTGAAGCATTGTATGGACGTAGATGTCAGACACCTTTAAATTGGTCAGAAGCTGGAGAACGTTGGTTCTTTGGACCGGATGTGGTCAAGGAAGCTAAAGAGAAAGTTAAACTCATATAAGCTAATATGAAGGTAGCTCAATCCCGATAGAAAAGCTATGCTGATAAGAGGAGACGACCGCTAGAATTCCAAGTGAGAGATCATGTCTACCTCAAGGTATCGCCGATGAAAGGAGTTCATCATTTTGGGATTTGGGGAAAGTTGGCGCCCCATTATGTTGGTCCTTTTCAAATCCAACAACGATGTGGACCGGTCGCCTATCGTGTCAAGCTACCAGATCACATGTCAGCTGTGCATGATATCTTCCATGTATCTCAGTTAAAGAAGTGTCTTCAAGTACCTGACCAAGTGATAGACTTTGGTGATGTAGAACTAGAACCTGATCTGACTTATGTTGAGTACCCTATTAGAGTCTTAGATCAGAAAGATTGAGTCACTAGAAGACGTACAATCAAGTTCTACAAAGTACAATGGAATCAGCACACTGAAGATGAAGCTACTTGGGAGTCCAAGGATTACTTAGAATAAAACTTTCCTAACTTCTTCGCTTCTATCTAGTTGCAAAACCTTGTCTATATTGTAACTTGTCTCGTTTGTCAACAGAATGGAAAACCCCCTCACTAGCCTTTTGAATAAAGTTATGATGTGTTAGCTTGACACATTTCCTTTTCCATTACTTAGCCTTAGGTTTTAAATCTCGGGATGAGATTTCTTTAAGGGGAAAGGGTTGTAACACCTCTAGTGTTTTGACCTAGCACTAAAACTTGACATGTCATCATATGCATTGCAAAGCATTCGTCAAGTAGAAAATTTTGAATGCATACACTAAATAAGCTTTATTTCATAAGTTGTTATTTTATGTGTGATGTGATTCAAACTCTAAATAAAGATCATGACCACAAGGGTCAAATTTCATGTGATCATGTGAGGCCATGTGTCATTTGACTCAAATAACCCTAATGGGCCATGTTGCTGGTAAAAAATCAAAGTTAAAGTAAAAAGGTAAACAAATCAAATTTGAATTCAAATTCAAATCATAGAGGTCCTTTTTGCCCCTTTTGTCTAATTCAAAATCCATTTGGAATTTGGGGTTGTGACAAAAAGCAAAGCTGAAGCTTATTTTATAAAGATCAACTTTGGTATTCAAAGTTTTTCAAGTTTACATATAAAATTTGGAGTAATTTTGAAATGATTCAAAAGCTCAACTGCACCCCAAATTCAAATTTCAAAATGGAGGTAGAATTTGAAATATTCCTTGAAGCAAAGTTGTAGAGTTTGAAAAGTTGAGCAACTTTCATTTTTGGAGATTTTCAACTTCTTTAGAAAATTTATGAGTAATTTGCAAAATTAACACAGTGGCAATTCTATAAATACTTCAAAAATCAAAACCAGCCAAGCGCCACCTCTCTGCTTGCCGCCGGCGCCACACAGTTGTTGCCGTCGATCATTTTGCACCGCTTCCTCATGCGTTGACACACGGCAAGCTCCATGGCGAGCTCATGCGTGAGCTGTCGACGCCGGGCACATTCTTCCCGGCTATAAATAGGAACACCGCCGCCATCGCTCTCCGTTTTCCCCTCTACTCTGCTCCGCCATCGAATAGCTCCGCCGCTCGCCGTAGCCACCATCAAACCGCGTCCGTCGTGCCTAGCTACACCAACGCGATCGCCTCGACCTTGCACTCCTCTTTGGCTTGCTCGCGTCGCTTGTGTTGGCTGGAATCACCTGGCGCAACATGTTCTTCCCCGAGACCGACCGGAGCTCCACCACCATTGACCTCGCCGTGCCCAGGACGTTCCAGCCCATCTCCGTCTTCACCAAGCACACCGGCGTGATCGTGGTGAGCTCCTTAGCATGATGCTCGCTCCACTTTAACCTCTACCACACCATGGTCAGGATTGTGTCGTGTGCCATCATGCCCGCGCCGCCATGGACGGCGTGGAGCTCCCTTCGATGCGCCTACTGCCGTTTTGAGGGCTAGGATAGATTCGCGGGACATTGTAGATCATGTAGGTGCGGTCTGCCTCGCCGGAGCGTCACCGCCGCCGCGTTTTGGCTGACCAGTGATGGCAGCGCCGCCGTGCTCTGTGTCTATGTCACTGACGAGCGGGGCCTGGCTATCAGAGAGAGAGAGAGTGAGAATAGTGAGATTTGGTTATTTTTGAATTTTGAATAGTGCTAAAACTTTGGGAATTTCTAGGAAAATAATCATAGCTCCAAAAATTCTGAAAATTTGTGTGTAGCTTATGTACATGTTCTAGTATGGTTTAAAAATATGAAACTTGAAATTTGAATAAATTTTTAATGTTCAAATATTCAGTCCATTAATTGATAAATGCAATTTCCATGATTTTTGTAGGCCACTGTATAATTCCAAAAATTATGAAATTTGTTTCGTACACTAATTTGTCATGAGGAAGATTACATAAAAATTTGAGGTCATTTGGAACAAGTTCATTTTGGGGCTTATTTCCAAATTAATTCAAAAATAAATAAAAGCAAATCCTAAGTGTTTGATCTTGTTTTGATCATATTTTGTGACTAGTAGGGTTTCAAGATCAGTTTGGTCAAGTCACATGTGTGGTTCTTGATAGTAGAATTGCAAGTTGGTTTTTTTGGCTTGCAACTGTACCGTGAAAAAATAGTTGTATTCGAAGTGTCGTTATATTTCATGTACCATGACAGCATCATGTTTACATTATCATCATGTTAAAGCATATGTTATCATTTCATGTAGAATCCAAGAGTGAAACGATTCTAGTTGAGCAAATTCTGGAAGAATTCCCAGTTGTCATGGGATTCGATAATTGTGGTACTGATCCGGAACCTAAGATCGTCAACGAAGGCAAGCCCCGGTTTATGCATTAAACCCTTACCTTGTTTACTTTGAAAAGTTTATCACCTATGTTACTTATTGCATTAAGTTGATTAATTCAAATGTTACCTACTTGATGCATTGCCTACCTTGTTAATTGTTTACCATCCTTGAAGATGTTTTCATTTACAAAGGCGTAGAATGCTTAGTATGCTTTATGATAGGCTTTCAAAATAAAAGTTTTGATACAATCAAAGATGGCATACTGGCCAAAGAAAGAAAGAAGGTAGAATGAACTAGAGACTAGTCGGGCGACTTATCTTGAATGTTAGGTAATGTTGCCGACTATGTCGCTTAAAGGCCACTCATTGTGGATCTTCTAAACGAGACACTTTGTAGTACTGGTCACATACTCTGGTAAGCCTACTTTAGCTAATCTGATACTAGGATGAATGCCCACGCATTGGGAGTAGAGAGATGGCGGGAGTAGCATGTACCATCGTGGCTAGAATGTGGCCGGATTTGAGGTGTGTTGTGCTCTCGGGTGGCGTGGAGACGGCTTAGTATAGGAGGATCCGGTAGCGAGGTTGATATATGCAAGATTAAGTCCTACATATGTCATGTGATAAGGAATCCCTAGCTGGGACTTGAATCAATTCGAATTGCCGGTGCTCCATGGTTATGGAGACTTGATTCATTATAGAAGCAATGTAGGATTGGTGAATTACTAAAACATGAGAAAAAGAATGGAATGAGAAGGATTGGAACATAGGATATGAACACTTAGTTTGAGATAATGAACTAAGAAGACTTAGGGGTAAAACTTGAAAATAGAATAAAAAATAGTAAGCTTTTGGCAAAGAACTTTTGAACCTTGCTACATCCTTACCTTGCCCCAACACCTGCATTTCTAAAGTCTTACACCCCATTTATGTCGGGTTAGTCTTGTTGAGTACTTTTGTACTCAGGGTTTGTTAACCCTTGTTGCAGGTGACTCACATGCGCAGGCTTGTTTTGGTCCCTGCTGCATGTCTGTGTTTGAAGTCAATGACGATGAGGAATGATGAATGGCCTTTGGACAAGGCACTAGTTTGTATGATAAATAATGTTAAAGTAATATTATCCCGCTACTATGGTTGTATGACACTTATGGTATTGTAGGTTTGAAAACAACTAGTTTGTAAACTATGTTATCTTAAGACTTCCGCTATCTTTTACTCTGATGTATATATTTGAATAAACTGTTGTAATCTGCAATGTCTGTGATTGGGATCCTGTTCAAAGAAAGATTCGTGGATGATTCGGGTTTCCCGAGGACACCCAATAGACCTGTTGAGTTGTTGGGAACTCGTGTATGCTATCATAGGTCTGTTAAGACAATGATAGGTGCACGTGGGCCCAATTTCTTAGGAGGTTCTGCCACAATATGTATCTAGTGAAATCATCCACAATCACAAATCCATATTTGTTTCCACCAACGCTAGTGTATGTGGTTGGTTCAAACAAGTCCATGTGCAACAACTCAAATGCCTTAGATGTGCTCATCATGCTCTTCTTAGGATGTGTGTTACCAACTTGCTTTCTGGCTTGACATGCACTACATAGCTTATCCTTCTCAAATGTTACATCTTTCAAACCTCTAAGTCATACTTGATCAACTTGTTCAATTGTTTTATTCCAACATGACCAAGCCTTCTATGCCATAACCAACCCATGCTAGACTTAGTGAGCAAACATGTTGATAATTGAGCTTCTCTAGCATTGAAATCAACCAAGTATAGATTCTCAAATCTAAATCCTTTGAATATCAACTTAGAGCTATCGGTGTTTCATACAAGCACCGGCAAGTAAATTTATAGTAATGCGCGTTAGGCTCGGATGGTGCACTAAAGGACACAAGATTTATACTAGTTTGGGCCGAATGTCCCTACGTCCAGTTTGCTGCTGCTCGTGTTATTAGCACCGTGAGCGGTCTGTAGTAAGGGGTACAAACGATCAAGAGAGGGACCGGTCCCAAGTCTCTGATGGAAGGGTTGAAAGGAGGTCAAGAGCTTCATAGCCGCTTGACTATGTGTATGAGTGCATGGTCTTGTTTCGGTCTTTTTAGTCCGTCCCCCTAATGGAGGAAGCGCATCCCCTTTTATAGAGGAAGGGGGTTGCTTTTACAAGGGCCAGGGTTTAGGATGTATATTCTACTTAGTCTTGTGGCTCACGTCTACCCAATCCTCCTCCTTCATTCTGGTGAGTGCGAAGGAAGATAGGCGCCTACAATACTGTTGATGTCTCTGTAGAATGTCAGGTTGATTACAGAATGCTGCCCTGCGTAGGGTGTGGGCTGTAGTACTATGGTTTTGACTTATTGGCCTCTCCCAGCCTTGCTTCGCACGCCTTCTGGTTCCTGTGAGTCTTCATCGGAGGGGCGAGGGGTCAGGGTCCGGAGCGACGACGTGGTCAAGGCCTTCTGACTTGGCAGACCTGAGGGGTCGGGAAGTGGGTGCTGCTCCCTTGGGTCCATAGTATGATGATGGAATGTCCGTCGTGCGTGGAGATATTAAGTCCTTTTCTGGAGCGTAGCGGTTGTCGTATATCTTCATCGGGTTGCATGTCCCAGGGCTGAAGGCAGCGCCAACAACTCTATAGGGCGAGGAGCACACACCTATACAACCTTTCGGGCTCTGCAGCACCTGGAAGGGTCTAAAGTACCTGTCCTGTCATCCCCTGGCAGTACTTTTCCTGCCAGGGCATAGGGTATGGTCCTTGGAGCCACGGTTGACCCGAACGTCTTGTCTTGCCCTGTACTTATCATCTCAAGGGAATGGGGAGAAGTTGTCAGGGAGGATGAATCCAATCTTTAGATATGGAGTAGGGTGAGACTCGTTCCTCGCCGTCGGGTGAAACAGAGACCAATTCCTATCTCTCGGGTGAGACCGACCTCGCCTCTCCGGGGTTGGGTGAGGCAGAACCTATCCCTTAGCCCTCGGGCGAGACCAAGCCCGCCTTCAAGGCATCGGGCGAGATGGAGTTTATCCCTTGGCCCTTGAGTGAGACCGAGCCTGTCTTCATGGCATCGGGCGAGACGAAGTTTATCTCTTGGCCCTCAGGCGAGATCAAGCCTATCCCAATGGCATCGGGCGAGACGGAGATTAACCTTGAGCCCTCGAGTGAGACCGAGCCTGTCCTAATGGCGTCGGGCGAGACGGAGATTAACCTTGAGCCCTCGATCGAGGCAGAGTTATCTCCCAAAGGTGTTGGGCGAGGCGGAACCAAACTCCTGTTTACCCGAATGAGGGATGAAACGGTGCCCTTATGCATCCAAAAGTTTTTCACGTTCGGCGGTTATTGGTTCCACCTTCTGGGGTACCCTGGTATTAGGTCCCCAACAGTAGCCCCCGAGCCTCTAGGTGATTTGAGTAGAACCGCCTGGAGTGTGTTTTTTGACTTCGTCAAAGTTACTTCGCCAGAGGGTGCGTGTGAGCGCACCCGATGGGTGTAGCCCCCGAGCCCCCGGGTGATTCGAGTAGAGTCGCCCGGGGGGTTGTATCGGTCCCTTCGTGGGTAAGGCTGAAGGACTTAGTTTTTTATCAACTGGATGTTTTTCTGAGTGGGTCATGGCATCCTGTTCGCTGGGAACTGATTCGGGGCTGACCTAACTGGTGCTTCTGCCCTTGATTTCGGATCGTTCGCGGATCCTTTCTTAGTTGGGCCGGCCGGCGAGCTTCTGGGCCATAGGTGGGCCAAAAAGAAAAGAATAGGCCTTCGTGGCTTGCGTTTTCTAGGTGGGCAGAGAGACCAGATTCGCCTGGGGAAGGCGAACCATCCGCCGAGATTTTTGGGGTGAGAGGATAGGGACTACGGGCATGTGTCCCACGACGTGACGTGGTGGCGCGCGTGGTAGGCCCGGAGATCGAGTCAGACGGTTGCCCTTCTCACGTCCGTCGCCCCCTATAAAACCACGGGGTTCGCCCCCAAGGTTCCATATTTCGCTCCCTGCCTTTGCGTTCTAAAACATCCGCCGCCAATCGTCCCAGCCTCCTGCGCCTGCATCGCCACCGTCGACCAGCTTGTGTTCGCGTTGCAGCCACCATCAAGCTCATGCCTGCCCTTCCCCCCTACTGCTTTAATGGAGTTGTGGGGCAGATCAAGCATCACCTCCCGGTGTCTAGAGGGCCTTGTCCGTCGCGGCCTTCTCCGCCCACTGTCCGCCGTCCAGGAGTGGCTACTACCTAGCGACGAGGGTGAGACGATGCCGCCTAAAGGGTATGTCGTCTCTTTTGCCATCTTCCATGAGCGGGGATTCAGGGTACCCACACATAGATTCCTTCGGGGGTTGTTGGATTACTATGAGGTAGGGCTGCAGCATCTAACTCCCAATGGGATTCAGCACATGGCAGCATTTGTTGCCCTGTGCGAGGGTTTCCTGGGGATCGATCCCCATTTTGATCTGTGGCGGTATTTCTTTAACATTAGTCTGTCAAAGAGGAAGATTGGGGGGAAAGATGTGAATGCGCCGATGGGATGTGCCAGCATTCATCTATGCCATACCCGGTCGAAGGGTTACCCATACATGCGTCTAGCGACATCCAACAAGGGATGGCACTCGTAGTGGTTTTATGTTAGGGATGATGTGAGTGCCACCCTATCAAAGTATACTGGATGTCTTATTGTGGACGTTCCAGAGTTGTGGGGCTGGGGCATCCAGTCCAAAGACAAGAAACACATCTCCGACCTTCTTTTTGCCCTCCAAGCCCTGAAGGGTCAGGGTGTAAAGGGGATAGGGATTATCGGTGCCTACCACGCTAAGAGGGTGGCACCCCTAATGGCGTGTGTGCTTCCCCTGCATCGGATGATGCCCGAGATATCGTTCGAGGGGACAGTGCTTGTTGACGAGGCGCTCCCTTACTCGGAAGTGGCGCAGCGCATCAAGGAGGCGATGGAGCCGATGAAGGATTCTGTAGGTAGGGTCCTCAACATTGTGTATCCGGTGCCCGGACACCCCCCAATGCGGCCGGAGCCTGGATTCTTTGAATTCATAAGCCCTCCTCTCCCGTGCTCTTTTCTTTTTCCTGGATCTCCATTTTTTAACACTTGCTTTATGACATCAGGACCAGCCGAGGGGGCTGGTCTTTAAGGACAGCCTAGTTCCACTGCCGAAGGACAAGGTCATGGCGGTGGTGAATCGACTTGTGGCCGAGCAAGACAAGAAAGCAAGGGAAGAGATGAAGAAGGTGAAACGACTGAAGCAGGAGGCACGGGATCGGGGAGAGGACATGAGCAGTGAGGACGACGACGATGACGATGATGATGATGATGACAAGGTAGCCATCGATGTGGATTGGGGTGTCCTGGAGGACGAGGACACGCTGATGAGTGGCCACCCATCCGTGCAGGGGCCCTTCCCTTTCCACGTGGAGGGAAGTAGATCGATGAGGTTAGTGGAGGCCGGTGAGTCTGCCGCTTCGCACGACATGCCGGCCGAGGACCGATAGACGGGGGAGGGTGGGCTTACCACTACCATCCCCGAGGCGATGATGGAGGGGAGCAGCTTTGGTGCTGCACCTCGTGAGACAATGGAGGGGGGCGGCTCCGGTGCCGCACCCAACGAGATGATGGAGAGGAGCGGCTCCGATGCCGCGCCCCGTGAGACGATGGAGGGGAGCGACTCTGGTGCCGCACCTGACAAGACGATGGAGGGGAGTGACTCCGGTGCTGCACCCAATGAGATGAACCCCCCTGCCCCAGAGCAGGGGGCAGGCATGAAACGGTCCCACCCAGATGAGTTGGGGCAGGGATCTAGGGATCCATCCCAAAATGCTTCCACCGGCCGAGGATGTCAACGTAAGCTGCTGATTCCTCTATTTTCATCCTTTTCCATTTTTATTTTGACTTAATGGTTATTACCTTTGTGTAGGTTCTTGTGGACAGGTCACCCCCTAGGGCTGGCGCCCAAGAAGAGCCTCGCCATTCAAGCGGGACAGATGGCGTCGCCTACCATCACACCTATTTTGGTCAGGAGTGATGCCGATGTTGGGGCCACGTTGGCCGACCCGACGGTGTCTGTGGTGGCGCCCACGCCCGCGGAGGTTACCGAGCAGGTGGCTTCCTTCATAGCAGACGTGGTACAGCCGGCCGAGGGCCGTATACCACCGGTGGAGGCAGTCGTGACTACGCCAAGCCTGGACTAGCCAGGTACGGCCATGGTAGCGCATGAGGGCGTAGTGCAATCCACGCCACTGGGGGCCCAGGTGGATCCACCTGTGGCGCTCGAAGTGGCCCAGATGGAGGAGGATCTAGTCGGAGGATCCTCGAGCACGGCAGTGGTGCCGCATAGGGTCAGGAGGGAGCCACCCCCAGCCCCTTTGTCGGGAGGAGACCGCTCCCCCACGTGGGGGGAGCCGCCGCTCCAGTGGATGGCTGCTCAGGACCCAACGTCGGCCCTTTTCTTGCTCAATGAGCATTCTAAGAGCATGGAGCGGGAGGGTCTTGACATCGGGATCTCGACCATGCTGAACACCCTGGACCAGGCCAGAGGAGCCCTCCATGAGATTGTTATTCCTACTACTTAGGTATTTGTTGGGCTTTCTTCTTTCTACGCATGTTTTTGTGTTTTCGCTTTTCTGATACCGGTCTTCTTCCTCTTTAGATTCTTGTTGCTCATAGCCGAAAAAAGTCCCAATTTCTCCATGAGCAGAAGGTGGAGAGGGATCACCTTTTCGAGGAGGCCCGGCTACGAGCAGACATGGCCACCCAGCTTGCTACTGCCTAAGAGCGGGAGGCCTAGGCACGTCAGGACGCGGAGGAGGCCCATAGGATGTTCGAGGATCTGTCGGCACGGTCTAAGCTAGATGGGGAGGAGATTGCCAGGCTCTAGAAAGAGCAAGATGAGCTGTTGTAGAGGAATGCCGTGGTCAATGAGAAGGCCGGCGAAGTCCTGAAGGAGCTAGAGATGGAGCGGGAACTCCAGCGGGAGGCCGAGAGTAGGGCCACAGCCCTCCAGCAGAAGGTGGATGAGGACGTCGCGGTGGTCCGCTCTCTCCGGGTGGAGCTCGGTGACGCAGTGAACCGAAGGTTGAGAGCTAAGAACGTCTCCACCAAGCTAGAAAAAGAGGCTGCCTATGCGCAAAGGGCCCTTTAGGTTGAGAGCGATGAGCACGATCTTCTACAAGCTGCGGTCGGGGTGGTCCTTAATGCCCTGAATGTGATGGAGCCGGTGGAGACCAGCCCGCTCGTGGCTTGTGTCGTAGGTATCACGGCTCGGGTGGCCCAGCTTGAGGAGAGTGCCTTTCACGCTGGGATTACCCAGGCCTTCACCATCGCCCACACCCATTATGAGAAGGAAATAAACCTGAAGGTGATGAGCGAAGGCTTCCCATCCACCTACAAGGATGAAGAGCTAGAGGAAATGGAGAAGATGGTTGCTCCCCTTGTGAAGAACCTGACAGACAATCTAAAAGAGATGGTTCTCCCTCCGTGGGAGTAATTAGTCGAACAATTTTGAGAACAACTTATGTGTAATATGTGGACAAGTGTTGGTATTTTTCGAGTCTGGATGCTTTTCGTGATTTTGCGTCGTAATTTCGTTTTGTTTGATTTTTTACGATCTTACCAATCTGTTCCCCTGAATTATGCCATGGGTTATAATATGAGGAGATTGTTCCAAAAGAAAGAAAGGAGGTAGCCATACCTTAACCAGCCCCCGAGTAAGGTCCGACCCACTGCATTTGCTGGGGTCGGGGGTTACTAGAGATCAAAACTGTGGTTTTGGTGACAGGGTCGACGAAGTCTATGGATGTCATCGCAATATTCCCCGCCCTGTCTTCCAACAGAAATCCCCAACTGGGGACTCTATGGGCTCGGCAAGGTGGGGCCTTCGAACCTATGTCCCTGTATTGTTTGGCTCGAGCCCCCGAGCCTTGTTAGGGTCTAATAGGGGTCGGCCATTATTTGCGTCTTACCCCATCCTCGGTTTTCGCAATCGGAGGGGCTGAGTGAATGACACTTGCCTCAATGGCTTGAGTGTCGCGCTCAACGAGCTCACTAATGGGTACATTCGTGTGGAATCTGGGTCCATCATTTGCTGATGGGGTCAGCAGAGCCCTCTGGTGGCACTCCACAACTTCTTAACCCGCCTCCCGATAGATGCCTGAGTCATTCGATAAGCTCAGGGGGCCCGATGGCCTCTCCTCGATGGAGATTCTGTGGGTTTGGCTTGGGGTTAGAATCGAACGAGAGAAGGTCGAGACGTCCCTGTCCGCTTCTGAGCGGGGTTAGGCAGGGCCGCTGGGGCTTGTCTTGGTTATCTCTCCCTGGCTCTATTCGGCATGAGGCGGCCTTGAGCCCTTCGTGGGCTGACCTTCGAACCTCGGCCTATGGTCGCCTATATCGAATGAGGCGACGGCTGTTTCATGATGCGACACGAAGCGTTGGGATGTTTTGCCTACGTATAATATAATCGAAACGAAGGCGGGGTCGGCAACGTTACCTTGGTGGTATGAGTGATGAAAGGCTCTTACCAAATGTGTCCACGTGGGGTTCGGACCCTAATGTTCACAATGAGGTTGGAGTAACCTGCATAAGAATTGCTATTCTTTGTTTTTCATGTCTCGGTGGTGATCTGAGCCATTTAATTAACTTAGGGAACCTGATAGCTTCTCCTTTGGGAGAGACTCTGTAGTCGGACCCCTCCGAACCCTTCTTGAGAAGGCAGACGTTGAAGTCGGAGACGCAAGGGGTGTTTGAGCATGGTTTTTCTGGTGAACGAAAACACCATAGCCACCGAGGCATAGGGTCTGCCAGTTCATCCAGTTTTACTCAAAGTTCTATGCCCGTATTCCGTACTCCTAGTTTCAAGCGTACGGAGGGGTCGGGTGAAGAGGATGTCTAGATTGGTAGTCATCCTCGGTAGCCCCCGAGTGATGTTCGTGTCCCCGCTATCTAACAGGGTTGGAAACTCATGAATGAATTTTAACGCATAAAGTAAGAAAGCTGAGAGGCTTATCTTTCTTTGGACGTTCGTTCGTCATGTCTTCTAGGCCAAACGGCCGGCCCAGGAGATCCAAAAGGTCCTATCATCGGATCGTCCGTGGTCCTGCATGGGGAGGTGAAGGGCTATCTGCCTACGTGGGCACCTTAATTGCCATGTCCGGAGTGGGTTAGTAGCAGGCCATACCCAAGCAATGCTCAGTTTGACCAAAGAGGGATGCCTCGTCGACCGGGGTGCGTTCCGTCAGTTTCGGTGCGTCCCCTCAGATATCAATCAGCATTGATTCTGTATTTAAAGAGGGGAAGGGAGAGGGTTTTTCGTCCAACCTTTCGCCTTTCCTTAGCTACTGCGCCTCCTCTTTAAATAGGGAGGGGGAGAGGAGTTCTCATCCCACCTCCTCTTCTACCTCCGAGCCGCTATCTCTCCTTCTTCTTCCTTTCCACCGAACGCATCCATGCGTCGCGGCAATTCCTGAGTGAGGAAGAGTAATGCTAGAGAGAGAGGGAGAGAACTCACAAATTTGCTCGCGAGTCTGGCATGTGATGTCAAGCCAGAGGTTATCCAACGTAGATGAGATGGTGTGTACTGCCCTTGCTGAGGAGTCGCTACTGTCGAAGGAGAAGAGGCGCCGGTGGGCGTCGTACGTCGTTGACTGCGCCATCGTCCGCTGTGCTCCTCCTTTGGCGGGAGGCGTTTCCTGCCCATATGCCATTGTCAGGGTTATGGCTGGGGATGATGGCGTAGTCCCCAGACGCCCTAGCGGTGGCGTCATTGTCGAGGTTGCGGCTGACGATGATGGCATAGTCCCCGAACGCTCCAGCGGAGACGTCACAGATGGTGGCGCCTTCGAGGATCCAGCGAAGCGGCGGGATATTGGAATGTCGCCGATGGAGAGCATGGCGCAGCAACCGCAGTAGACAAGCTAGCCTATGTACATGCCCTGGGCGTCGCTAATGGAGAGCGTGGCGCGGCGACCGCAGTAGACAAGCTGGCTCGTGTACATGCCCTGGGCGTCGCCGATGGAGAGCATGGCGCGGCGACCGCAGTAGTACTTGTAGTAGAGCTAAGCAGAGACTGTAATGAAATAACTTTGTGGGGAAGCCCCCGAGCAAATAGTCCTCTGAATTTATAAGTATATTGTTCCTTTTTGTAATGAAATCGCTTTGTAAGTGATGAATTTGTGCAAACAAATGAACAAAATTACATCCTTTGCTTATGGCAAGCAATTTTTATCTTCTCTCCTTTTTGTAGGAATGATTTTAGTGCTTTTCGACTCTTCTCATGGTCTAAGTCATAAGAAGCTAGGAACGTGGGCAAACTAATTCTGATTGAATTGGTGAGAAAAGAGGTTGCAGCCATTAGGGCGTGGGTGTCTCGCAGTCCTACCAATTGTATTCAGAATTGGTTCCCAAGATCTTAGCCTTCGGGACTCGTTTATGAGGCGAATGGAAAACTTAGAGAATGTTTGTAAGTATAACACAGGAATTTTTTGCAAGCGTAATACTTGTATTACATATGTCATATGTTACGATCTCATGCCAGCCCTCGAGTGAGGTCTGACCCCTCGCCATTTGCAGGGGTCAGAAGTCACTAAGGATCGGGGTATTATTATGACAAAAACTAATAAGGAAGAGTGTATGCTTATTTTAAGGATAAAAGCGACGTAGTTGCTCAATGTTCTAGGCGTTGGCGAAGACCTCGCCTTTGATGGTTTTCAACCAGTAGCTGCCTGGGCGAAGTATTTCTGCGACGACATAGGGCCCTTCCCAGGGCGGGGAGAGTTTGTGGCAGTCCTTGTTGCTCTGCACAAGATGGAGGATGAGGTCTCCGACATTGAAGGCTCGACCCTGCACCCATCGGCTATGGTACCGCCGCAATGCTTGCAGGTACTTAGCTGAACGGAGGAGGGCGATGTCGTGGGCTTCATCCAGCTGGTCCATGGCGTCTTGGTGAGATGCCTCGGCTCCCTGTTCGTCATATGCTCTGATTCTTGGTGCTCCGTAGTCGAGGTCTATTGGGAGAATGGCCTCGGAACCATAGACCATGAAGAAAGGTGTGTAGCCAGTGGCCCGGCTAGGAGTTATCCTTAGGCTCCAGAGCACAGCCGGGAGCTCAGCGAGCCAATGCGTGCCGAACTTGTTCAATTGGTTGAAAATTCTGGGTTTAAGGCCTTGAAGAAGCATGCTGTTTGCGCGCTCGACCTGCCCGTTCGTCTGGGGGTGCGCGACGGCTGCCCAATCGATTCAGATGTGTTGTTCATCATAGAATCGAACGAATTTCCTACCGGTGAACTGCGTGCCATTGTCTGTGATGATGGAGTTTGGTACTCCAAAGCGATGGATGATGTCGAGAAAGAACAGCACAGCTTGCTCGGATTTGATTGTGGATATTGGTCGAGCTTCAATCCATTTTGTAAACTTGTCTATGGTGACAAGCAGGTGGGTAAAGCCCCCGGGCGCCTTTTTGAGTGGCCCAACTAGGTCAAGCCCCTAGACCACAAAGGGCCACATGATGGGGATCATCTAGAGAGCCTGGGCTAGGAGGTGTGTTTGTCGAGCATAGTATTGGCACCCTTCGCAGGTGCGTACAATTTGCTCGGCATTGGCTACCGCAGTGGGCTAGTAGAAACCTTGTCGGAAAGCATTCCCAACCAAGGTTCTTGGTGTGGCATGATGACCACATACTCCACCATGGATGTCGCCTAGCAGGAGTTTTCCCTATTCGCCAGGGATATAGAGTTGCAGAATTCCGATGTGACTTCGTTTGTAGAGTTCGCCCTCTACAAGAACGAAGGACTTGGCGCGTCGTGCGAGCTGTCGGGCTTTCGTCTTGTATGTTGGTAGTATGTCGTGGAGGAGGTAGTCGAGGTAAAGCATTCTCCAGTCATCGGGAGGGTCGGACTCCACTGCTGGGTCCTCTCCAAGCTCCATGACCTCGGGGTTGGGCGGAGCAGTTGGCGGATTGGCCCCGGGGGTTGGACTAGAAGGGCCATCATCGGCTTGTTCTGGCCCCATGTAGCATACCGAGAGTTTGTGTTGGTCACTAGCAAAGACGCCTGTTGGGACTGGCTCTCGGCCGGATGCTGCTTTTGCGAGCGTGTCGGCCGCTTCGTTGAGGCGCCTGGGGATGTGATTGAGTTCGAGGCCGTCGAATTTGTCCTTCAGACATCGGACCTCTTGACAGTATGCCTCCATCTTGGTGTCATGGCAGCATGACTCTTTCATGACCTGGTTGACGACTAGCTAAGAGTCACCCCTAACGTTGAGGCGTTGGATGCCCAGTTCGATGGCGATTCGTAGGCCGTTGATGAGCGCTTCATATTCTATAGTATTGTTTGATGAAGGGAAATGAAGCCGAATCATGTACCTCATGTGGACCCCGAGGGGGGATACAAAGACTAGTCCTGCTCTGGTGCCCTTCTTCATCAGCGATCCATCGAAGTACATTGTCCAGTACTCCCAATCGATGGCTGTTGGTGGCATCTAGACCTCGGTCCACTCTGCGATGAAGTCAGCTAGTGTCTAAGATTTGATCGCCATTCGGGGGGCATAAGAAATGCCCTGATCCATCAGCTTGAGTGCCCACTTTGTGGTTCTTCCCATAGCGTCATGGCTACGAACGACCTCACCGAGGGGGAACGACGTCACTACTGTCACGGGGTGCGACTCGAAGTAGTGGTGTAGCTTCCTTTTGGTGATGAGGACGATGTAGAGGAGTTTCTAGATTTAGGAGTAGCAGGTTTTGGAGTCGGATAACACCTCGCTGATGAAATATACAGGGCGCTGCACCCTGAAGGCGTGCCCCTCTTCCTCTTGCTCTACTATTAAGGCAGAGCTAACCACTTGGGTGGTGGCCGATATATACAGTAGGAGAGATTCTTCGTCGCATGGAGGAACTAGGACCGGTGGCTTAGTTAAAAATCGTTTAACCATGTCAAGCGCCTCCTGAGCCTCGGCTGTCCACTCGAAGCGGTTGGTTTTCTTCAGGAGTCGATAAAGGGGGAGTCCTCGTTCACTGAGGCGTGAAATGAATTGGCTAAGGGCGGCAAGGCACCCTGTGATCCGCTGAACCCCCTTTATGTTTTGGATCGGGCCCATCCTTGTGATGGCTGATATTTTCTCTGGGTTGGCTTTGATGCCACGCTCGAAGATGATGAAGTCGAGCAGCATGCCCCTCGGGACCCTGAAAACACATTTTTTGGGATTGAGTTTGATGTCGTTTGCCTAGAGTTTCACAAAGGTTCGTTCAAGGTCGGTGACAAGGTGGTCAGCTCGCTTGGATTTGACTACAATGTCGTCGACATAGGCCTCAATGGTTCGCCCGATGAGGTCTCTGAAGCAATTAAGCATACAGCGCTGGTACGTTGCCCTAGATTCTTCAGACCGAACGGCATTGAAATGTAGCAAAATGATCCGAAGGGCGTGATAAAAGATGTCATGAGCTGGTCAGACTCTTTCATCGTGATTTGATGGTAGCCGGAGTATGCGTCAAGGAAGCAGAGGGTTTCACACCCCGAGGTGGAATCGACTATTTGGTCTATTCGTGGCAAAGGAAATGGATCCTTTGGACATGCTTTGTTGAGGCCGGTACAATCGACACACATTCTCCATTTCCCACTCTTTTTTCGGACAAGAACAGGATTTGCTAACCACTCTGGGTGGTATACTTCCTTAATGAATCCTATGGCTAGTAGTTTGGCTATCTCCTCGCCGATGGCCCTGTGTTTCTCCTCGTCGAAGCAGCATAGGCGTTGTTTCACCAGCTTGGAGCCCAGGAGGATTTGGAGAGTATGCTCGGCAACCTCCCTCGGGATGCCTGGCATATCCGAGGGTTTCCACGCAAAGATGTCCTTGTTGGCGCGGAGGAAGTCGACGAGTGCGCTTTCCTATTCGGAGGAGAGCACGGTCCCGATACAGACTTTTTGCCCTTGGAGCTACTAGGATCCAAGAGGACGTCCCTGGGGCCTTCTGCCAATTCGAACGATCTGGACGACTTCTTTGCATTGGGTGTCCCTTCAATGACCTCCTTCCTAAGGGTGGCGAGCTCTTCGGATGCGATGACTGCGGATGCGTGTCCATAGCATTCGACCTCGCACTCATAAGCGTGCTGGAAGGAGGTGCCGATGGTGATGACCCCGTGGGGGCCTAGCATCTTTAGCTTCAGGTACGTGTAATTGGGTACGGCCATGAACTTCGCATAGCATGGTTGCCCCAGGATGGCGTGGAAAGTCCTCGGGAACCCCACTACATTGAAGGTGAGGGTCTCAGTCCGATAATTGGACTGATCCCCAAAAGTGATGGGCAGGTTGATCTGCCCTAGTGGCACGGCCTGCCTTCTAGGCATGACACCATGGAAAGGTGCCTGGATGGGATGGAGGTTCGTTCGATCGATGCCCATCTCGTCGAGCGTCTTGGCGTACATAATGTTGAGGCCGCTGCCTCCATCCATTAGTACTTTGGTTAGCCGCTTTAGACCGACGATTGGATCGATGATGAGTGGGTACCTTCCTGGGTGTGGGATGGCATCTGGATGGTCAGTCTAGTCGAAGGTTATGGTGGATTCCGACCACTGGAGAAAAGCTGGCGTGGCCGGTCTAGCGGTATAGACCTCACGACGGCGACCTTCTGGCGGCGCCTGGAGTCGTAGGCCGTTGATCCTTCGAAGATCATGAGAGCGTCGGTCGGCGTTGGAAAGGTGTCGTCCTTCTCCTCTATGTCGTCAGTGGTGGGGACAGGCTCCTTCCCCTGCTCCCCCTTGTTAAGTCCCCCGGCCAAGTATTTGCGCATAAGGCCGCAATCTTTGTATAGATGCTTGGCCGGGAAGGCGTGGTTCGGACATGGCCCCTCGAGCATTTTCTCGAAGTGGTTCGGAGTGCCCTTCGTGGGCTTCCAGCCACCTTTGCGGTCGGCAGCGGCCGCAAGTGAGTTGTCGTGCCGTTGCTGCTTATTTTTCCCTTTGGCGAGACAGTTGGAGGCGCCTTCGCTGGCGTCCTCGTTCTACCTTGTCTTTCCATCGGAGCGATCAAAGATGGCTCCGATCGCCTCCTCTCCAGAGGCGTGACTAGTGGCGATTTCCAGGAGTTCCTTGGTAGTCTGTGGGCCCCTATGTCCTAGCTTGTAGACCAGGGATTCGCAGGTTGTCCTAGACAGAAAGGCTCCTATCACATCGGCATCGGTGACATTCAGGAGCTCGTTGCACTGTCGAGAGAAACACTGGATGTACCCACGGAGGGTTTCATTAGCCTTCTGGCGGTAGTTCTTGAGGTCCCATGGGTTTCTAGGGCATTTGTATGTGCCCTGGAAGTTACCCACGAAGATCTCCATCAGATCCGCCCAACTTTGAATAGCATTGGACGGCAGGTGCTCTAGCCATGCTCGTGCCGAATCAGCCAAGAACAGCGGGAGATTGCGAATAATGAAGTTGTCATCACTCACACCACTGGCCTAACATGCAAGCCGATAATCTTCAAGCCAAAGCTCAGGATTTGTTTCGCTAGAATATTTAGGAATGTTGGTAGGCGGACGATACCTTAGGGGGAACGTAGCGTTGAGGATGTGTCGACCGAAGGCCTGAGGGCCTGGTAGGCTGGGGCTTAGGCTTCGGTCCTCGTTGCTGTCGTAGCATCCGCCATGTCGGGGATGGCAGCCGCGGCGTGCTGCTTCTACATCGTCGCCATGGGCGCATCTCCGAGCGTCGATGATGATGCGTACGTTGCGGTCACGACCAAGGCATTGATGCACTAGGACGGCGGAGGGCTGCTTGCTGCCTAGCGGTGTTTGGTGGATGGATGCATCCTTGGTGGGACGCACTGAGGGCGCACGCTGGCTGGTGTTGGGTTCACATCGTCGGGACAATGAACTTTCCGCCTACTGCGCCACCGCCCGTTCGAGCAACATGCGAATTTCTTGGCGGGCGCGGTGATCCTCAGACGTCGCGGCCTCCGAAAGGCCATGCAGCAAGGCGGTTGCTGCGGCGATGTTCTGACTGGCTCAGGCGAAGTGAGGAAGGGCCCCATCGTCGGTGAGGATCCTTTGGTGTATGGTGCGGGCTGTGGCACGCACGCACCCCCCGTCTCTGCGGCGTTCAATCTCGCGATTGATGTCCACGTACTCCCAGATGAGCCCTTGCCCGGCCTCATCGATCTCTTGCTAACGGGCCCTCAGCTGCTCCATCCTTAGGCGAGATGGGGCTGCCGTCTCATCCTCGAATCCACCGTCAGGGTTGTTTGTGGGGGTGACCTCTTCCCTAGAGACACTTTCGACGTGACCCTCGGGGGTCTGCATCATGAAGCATTCCCGGGAAGGGTGGTGGCTCCCCCTACTGGAATCCGAGCTAGAGAACGATCTTGGTTCCTCGTTGAGGAGCCCATAGAGGGTCTCTATATCTTGCTCAATCGCCCCCATGAACTTGATGTCCGTGGGTGCTTGAACCATACGTAGCGCCAGAAGGCGGCCAGCGGTTGCTGTAGCGTTGCGGAGACCGAATGGAAACACTATCGGGGTGCTCTGTACGGACCCTTCTGGACACAGGGTAGCATTGTGAGAGGCCTCCCTTGGTGACGGGACTCCCCGCGAGTTGCCCAGTGGGCCCTCAAGCCTAAGACGGCCGAGGTTGATAGAAGGGGGAGATGGGGCAGCTGAGTGAGTCAGCGCTAGCTCTCCTCCTAGTGTGATGATGATATCTAGGTCGCCGAAACACACGTGTGCGCCTGGGGCCTAGGTGATTGCGTGGGTGGCCATCCGAGGCCTGATTTGGAACGCGCAAGTCCCCTACCTAGCGCGCCAACTGTCGGTGTTTTGTACAAGCACCGGCAAGTAAATTTATAGTAATGTGTGTTAGGCTCGGATGGTGCACTAAAGGACACAAGATTTATACTAGTTTAGGCCGAATGTCCCTACATCTAGTTTGCTGCTGCTCATGTTATTAGCACCGTGAGCGGTCTGTAGTAAGGGGTACAAACAATCGAGAGAGGGACTGGTCCCAAGTCTCTGATGGAAGGGTTGAAAGGAGGTCAAGAGCTTCATAGCCACTTGACTGTGTGTATGAGTGCGTGGTCTCATTTCGGTCTTTTTAGTCTGTCCCCCTGATGGAGGAAGTGCATTCCCTTTTATAGAGGAAGGGGGTCACTTTTACAAGGGCTAGGGTTTAGGATGTATATTCTACCTAGTCTTGTGGCTCACGTCTACCCAATCCTCCTCCTTCATTCTGGTGAGTGCGAAGGAAGATAGGCGCCTACAATACTGTTGATGTCTCTGTAGAATGTCAGGTTGATTACATAATGTTGCCCTGCACAGGGTGTGGGCTGTAGTACTGTGGTTTTGACTTATTGGCCTCTCCCAGCCTTGCTCCGCACACCTTCTGGTTCCTGTGAGTCTTCGTCGGAGGGATGAGGGGTCGGGGTCCAGAGTGACGACATGGTCAAGGCCTTCTGACTTGGTGGACCTGAGGGGTCGGGAAGTGGGTGCTGCTCCCTTGGGTCCATAGTATGATGATGGAATGTCTGTCGTGCGTGGAGATATTAAGTCCTTTTCTGGAGCATAGCGGTTGTCGTATATCTTCGTCGGGTTGCATGTCCCTAGGCTAAAGGCAGCGCCTACAACTCTATAGGGTGAGGAGCACGCACCTGTACAACCTTTCGGGCTCTACGGCACCCGGAAGGGTCTAAAGCACCTATCCTATCATCCCCTGGCAGTACTTTTCCTACCAGGGCGCAGGGTATGGTCCTTGGAGCCACGGTTGACCCAAACATCTTGTCTTGCCCTGTACTTATCATCTCGAGGGAATAGGGAGAAGTTGTCAGGGAGGATGAATCCAATCTTTAGATATGGAGCAGGGTGAGACTCGTTCCTCGCCGTCGGGTGAAACGGAGACCAATTCCTATCTCTCGGGTGAGACCGACCTCGCCCCTCTAGGGTCGGGCGAGGCAGAACCTATCCCTCAGCCCTCGGGCGAGACCAAGCCCACCTTCAAGGCATCAAGCGAGACGGAGTTTATCCCTTGGCCCTCAAGCGAGACCAAGCCTGTCTTCAAGGCATCGAGAAAGATGGAGTTTATCCCTTGGCCCTCGGGCGAGACCGAGCATGTCCCAATGGCGTCGGGCGAGACGGAGATTAACCTTGAGCCCTCGGGCGAGACCGAGCCTGTCCCAATGGTGTCGAGCGAGACGGAGATTAACCTTGAGCCCTCGGGCGAGGCAGAGTTATCTCCCAAAGGCGTCGGGCAAGGTGGAACCAAACTCCTGTTTACCCGAACGAGCCTTATGCGTCCAGAAGTTTTTCACGTTCGACGGTTATTGGTTCCACCTTATGGGGTACCCCGGTATTAGGTCCCCGATAAGAGCCATCTACACTTATGATCTCTACATCATCCACACCAAATATGCACTTGAAACGAAGATCACATAATTGAGCTACCGATAATAGAATGAAGTTCAAGCTCTCTACTAGTATCACATTGGAAATTCTCAAGTCATCGGATATTGTAATCTTACCAAGACCTTTGACCTTGCCTTTGCCATTGTCACCAAATGTGATACTATCAATCCCATTGCTCTCATTTTTATTGATTGAATTGAACATTCTTGAAATACCGGTCATGTGTTGTGTGCACCCACTATCAAGCACCCAATGCCTTCCTTCAGATTTATAATTGACCTACAAAAGAAGATCAATTCTTTTTAGGTACCCAAACTTGCTTGGGTCCATGAAGGTTAGTTCCCAAGGTCTTTGGTACCCAAATGGCCTTCTTCTTTGGTCCCATAATTGGTGTACCAATGAACTTAGCCTTCACACCATTGGCACCCTTAACAAGCATGTAACAAGAATCAAATCTAATTGAGGATGCATTAGATTACTTGTTCTTGTTAGTCTTTCAATATTGCTCTATATGCCCAACTTGCTTGCATCTATTGCAAAACCGACCATTGCCCTTAAAAAAGCTAGCTTTGAGAGTGACAAAGGCTGCCTTGCCTTTCTTGGGGGTATATCCTAGTCCCTCTTTATTGAGAGAAAATCTTTGGCTACCCAAGCACTTTAGCAAGTGGACATCTCCACCATAGGCATTGCCTAAGGCACGAGTGAGCTCATTCACCTCCTTCTTGAGGGTCTCATTTTCCACCATTAGTGAGGCATCACAAGCGAAACCATCACTCAAAGGTGAAGTAGTAGTAGTGCTACAAGAAGGGTTAGTGGGAGCAACAACAATAGACTTATAAAAAGATTCATCAATAACATCACATGTTAGTCCCACATCACAAGACACAATCACTTGCTCCTTCTTGGCTTCCTCCTTCTTGACTGGCTCGATGAGACAGGAGTGAGCCTTTTCAAGCTTAGAGTGAGCTTTGCCAAGCTTCTCATGGGCTTCCAGAAGTTGTGTGCAGGCTCCTTCACCAGTTCATGATGTACTTTAGCACATTCGTTCACAATGGGAGTGTTGCACACCCCCACACTTCTCCAAAAATGTACCTAGTTTTTATTCAAAGATAGAAACTGGTGAAAACAAAGGGGACTCTTCTAGTGAGAGACACCAGAGTGTCAACATTTATTCAACTACAAAATTTTAACTAAAATCAAATGAAGACAAAATTTAAATTTTCAAAATTTTATACTAAGGAAAGGTTCCAATTTTATGAACTTTAATGTGTGAATTATATGAACTCAATCACATCAAGTTCCTCAACCATGTTAATATGTGGCTCAAAATAAATTTTCAATCATTGGCCATTTACCTTAAAAGTGTTACCTGTATCATCTTGGATGGTGATGGCTCCATGAGTTGAAGTGTCGGTGACCTTGAAAGGTCCATCCCACTTGCTTCGTAGTTTACCATGTCCAAAGACCTTTACTCTTGAATTGAATATTAGAACTTTGTCTCCAGGCTTGAATTGCTTGTGCTTGATTCTCTTATCATGCCATCTTTTTGTTTTTTCTTTGTAAATCTTGGAGTTGTGATAAGCCTTTTCTCTCCATTTTTCAAGCTCAGATAATTGCATTTGATGATTCTTGCCAGCTAGGTGAAGATCCATGTTCCATTTCTTGATTGCCTAATGAGCCTTCAACTCTAATTCAACAGGCAAATGTCATGTTTTTCATATACAAGTTGATAAGGTGACATGCCTTTGGGTGTTTTGTATGTAGTTCAGTAAGCCTAACGTGCATCAGGGAGTTTGTCCTTCCATCCCTTACCCATTTCATCGATAGTTTTTTGTAGAATATTCTTGATTTTCTTGTTAGATGTTTCTGCTTGACCACTAGTCTAAGGATGGTATGGTGTTGCGATGTTGTGATGAACTCCATGTTCCGCTAGGTACTTCCTGAAGATTTTATCTATGAAGAGGGATCCTTCATCACTTATGACCATCCGGGGTGTACCAAAGCGAGGAAATATGACTACATAGAACATTCTGTTAGCATGTTTTGAATTAGCAGTTCAACATGGTATTGCTTCTACCCATTTGGATACATAGTCCATGGCCACCAAAATGTATTCACAGTTCCCGGACTTAGGGAACGGCCCCATAAAATCAATCCCCACACATCAAATAGTTCTACTTGGAGATTATTCATGAGTGGCATTGCATCTCATGAGTTGATGTTCCCTTGTTTCTGACATCGGTGGCATCTCCTGACAAACTCCTTTGTATCTTCATACACCGTTGGCCAAAAAAAGCCACTTTGCCTGATCTTGGCATTTGTCCGGAATGCTCCATAATGTCCTCCATATGGTGAGGCATGACATCCCTCTATAATATTGGTAGCCTCATCCATAGGAACACATCGCCTCAACAATCCATTAGCGCAAACTCGGAATAGGTATGGCTCATCCCATAGGTGAAAATGGCTCTCATGGATCAACTTTCTTTTATTCTCACCAGGTGGGACATAGCCTGCCACTATAAAATTTACGATGTTTGCATACCATGGATTATAGTCTATTATTTTGAGCAGGGTGTCATCCCTTAGGTAGTCATTGATGGGTAACTCATGTGTTTTCTTGTATTGAAGCCTAGACAGGTGATCGACTACTAAGTTCTCTACTCCTTTCTTATCTCTAATTTCTATGTCAAACTCTTGGAGTAGAAGGATCCATCAAATTAGCTGAGGCTTAGCATCTTTCTTAGTGAGGAGGTACTTAAGAGCAGCATGATCTATATAAATAATTACCTTTGCCCCCACTAAGTAAGATCTAAACTTCTCTATAGCAAAGACAACGGCCAACAACTCTTTTTTGGTGGTTGCATAGTTGAGCTGAGGTCCAGCCAAGGTTTTGCTAGCATAGGATGTGGCATAATGCTTCTTATCCTTGGTTTGGCCTAAAATGGCTCCAACCGTAAAATCACTAGCATCACACATGATTTCAAAAGGAAGCTTCCAATCAGGTGGTTGAATAATTAGAGCTGAGATCAGTGCCTTTTTAAGGATCTAAAAGGCTTCATGGCACTCATCATTAAAAATGAAGGTTGCATCCTTAGCTAGAAGACTAGTCAGGGGTCTAGCAATTTGAGAAAAGTCTTTAATAAAGCACCTGTAGAACCCTGCATGTCCCAAGAAGCTGCGGATTCCTTTCACATTCGTGGGAGGTGAAAGTTGCTCAATAACTTCAATCTTTGCTCTATCCCACGCTCAGACACCTTGTGTCCTAGCACAATTCCTTCCCAAACAAGAAAATGGCATTTCTCCTAGTTCAGGACTAAGTGCTTTTCTTCACACTATTGTAAGACTTTTTCTAAGTTCTCCAAACAATCAGCAAAGGTTTTGCCATAGATAGTAAAGCCATCCATGAAACCCTCCATGATTTTCTTGATCATGTTGGAGAAAATAGACATCATACACCGTTGGAAAGAAGCTAGAGCATTGCACAACCCAAACAACATTCGTCGGTATGCATAAGTTCCATATGTGCGTGTGAAAGTAGTCTTACTTTGGTCATTCGGGTGGATTGGGATTTGATGATACCCAGAATACCCATCAAGGAAACAAAAGGAGGAATGATTCATGAGATGTTCTAACATCTTGTCGTTGAATGGCAATGGGAAGTGGTCCTTCTTAGTGGCCTTGTTTAGCTTCTAGTAGTCAATGCACCTCCGCCACCCATTAACAGTTCGTTGAGGAATGGTTCATTCTTCTCATTCCTAACAACCATCATTCCTCCTTTCTTTGACACAACTTGGATAGGGCTAACCCACTCACTATGAAGCATGGGATAAATAATCCTGGTGACCTCTTTCTTAACAACTTCTCGCATAGCGTTGTTAAGTCTTCGCTATGGCTCCCTTGAAGGTGTGCAATTAGGCTCTATAGGGATGCGATAAGTACAAAGAGTGGGGCTAATGCCCTTGAGGTCTTGGAGTGAGTAGCCCATAATGACTCTGTCTTTCAAGAATGGTGACAAGCTTTTGTGTTTCATCTTTGGAGAGCTTATCACTGATGATCATCGGGGTTTCCCAATTATTGTGAAGAAAGACATATTTTAGGCCAAGAGGAAGAGGTTTTAGCTCAATTGAAGGAGGTAATGCTGCTCATTTTTGTCGAGCTTAATGGGCTCTACCAGATCTTCCTCTTCTTAAACAAAGTGTTCCTCATCTAGGGCAGGTTGAGCCATCTCTTCTAGAGACGCCATTAAAACTTCCTCAATGGAGTCTTGTTCAGGTTTGGGTTCCACCATCGTGTTAATTGAACGGGCTAGAGGAATGGTAATAGTGGAATTTCCAACCTTGAAGTCTAAATGACCTCATAGTGTTTTTTCCTATAGAAGTCTCATGATCATTCTGCCAATCAAGAGGGGGATCTTTGAGATGTCAAAGATATGAAGATCTAAACATATCCCAGAGTTATTGATTGTGATAGGAACAACCCTTAAGACCCCATGGCTTTCAATAATAAATACTGATGGGATTTGTAGAAGTTTTCAAGATGGGGTTAAGGTTGTGTCAGGGTAAAAAGTTTTGGCTAATGTCTTTAAAATGAAGTTTATCCTGACTGAAGGATTATAGTGGATTTTTATGGTGGTCCCTCTACCTTGGCACAAAAGATTGGTTGAAGGAGAGGTGATTCGAGCTACCTTAGGAGATAACTTTGCTTCCCTCAGCCATTCGTAACTCATGACTGACGAGAGGCTTTTGATGTGTTCTATATGAACTGATTCTTCGTACAGGTCAGTTGAAGTGGTCTTTGCTAGAGGTCTCGCTTGGACAGGCAAAATCGAGGTATTTCCATAATATTCAAAGAGATCTTCCTTGAATTCAAAGGGAAGCTCTAAAGGAGATGTTACATCATCCTCTATTTGGTTTTGCATTACCTTATTGGAAGGTTTTTTAGCAACCAAATCATGAGAAGAATCAATTGGAATTTCTGATTTAGTTGCGTGTTCCACCTCTTTTGGCTTAGTGCTTGGCTCATCATCTTCTTTGGAGAATTCATCATATACGCCAGTGTATGGGGTGTTTTCAAGGATTTTATCAAGGATAGCTTTCCCCTCGCTAATGATTTTATGAGAGAACGATCCTCCTGAAGAGATATCAAGAAAAAGGGCAGCTTCTTTGCTAAGGCCATAATGGAAGTGCTATAGTGAAAGCTCTAGTTTGGTTTTGGTGAATTGATGAAACCCTAAGTGCTAACCTAGTTTATCAAGTGATCATAAGATAGGTAGCACATTCCAAGTGGTGAAACAAATGAAGATCATAACATGATGATGATACCATGATGATGATCAAGTGCTTGAACTTGGAAAGAAGAAAGAGAAAAACAAAAAGCTCAAGGCAAAGGTATAAACCATAGGAGCTATTTTGTTTTGGTGATCAAGACACTAAGAGAGTGTGATCATATTTAGGTTTGATAGATGTACTATTAAGAGGGGTGAAACTTATATCGGAATGCGGTTATCAAAGTGCCACTAGATGCTCTAACTCATTGCATATGCATTTAGGATCTAGTGGAATGCTAACACCCTTGAAAATGTTTGTGAAAATATGCTAACACATGTGCACTAGGTGATACACTTGGTGGTTGGCACATTTGAGCAAGGGTGGAAAAGTTAGAAGTGAAATGGAGTTGGTCGCAATGATGCTAGCGTCGGTCAACTGACTCGAAGCTGGGTCGCTCTGTGACCAGACGCTGAAGGGCTACGTCCGGTTGTGTTGTCGGTCGGCACAGTCATTAGGGTTGAGCACCGAACACTGGGCTGTGTCCGATCAAGCATGACCAGACATGTCCGGTCGGCAAAAACATGTTTTGGACCCTTACTATAAATGACCGGACGCTGAGGGTCCAGCGTTCGGTCAGCTCTATTGCAGTGTCTAGTCAACATGTCGACCATTGAGATCAAACATTCATAGTTGAACGCAGAAGACACGTGGCCACCATCGGGCGACTGGATGCTGAGGAGCAGCGTCCGGTCAATTGGACCGGAGTGTCCGATCAGTCTGTGTTATGCCCAGTGAAGGGGTATAACGGCTCTATTTCATGGGGACTTCTATTTAAGCCCCATGGCCGGCTGTAGCTCATATCTTTGGCCATTTTCATTGACATAGCAACCTTGTGAGCTTAGCCAAAGCCCTCCCACTCATCTCCATCATTGATTCATCATCTTTATGAGATTTGGAGTGAATCCTAGTGCATTGCTTGAGTGATTGCATCTAGAGACACTTGGTATTCATGTTTTGCTGTGGATTTCACTTTGTTACTCTTGGTGGTTGCCGCCACCTAGACGGCTTGGAGCAGCGAGGATCATTGAGCAGAGGGTGGTGATTGTCTCTGGCTCCGATCGTGGTGATTGTGAAGGGTTCTTGACCTTTCTCCGGCGGAGAGCCAAAAGGTACTCTAGTGGATTGCTCATGGCTTGTGTGATCCTCATCTTGTGTTGGTTGTGCGGCACCCTATTGAGGGTTTGGCGTGTGATGCCAATTAGCGTGTGAACCTCCAAGTGAGTGTATCGCCACAATGAGGAGTAGCTTGCCAGCAAGCAAGTGAACCTTGGTAAAAAATCATTGTGTTCATCCTTTGATTCTGAGGTGATTGGTCTTCATTGTTATTCACTCTTATGATTGATTGGTTCCTTCATCTACACGGTGGTATAACTTTCTTGATCACTCTCTTTACATTACCGCAAACTAGTTGTCAAGCTCTTTAGTGTAGCTAGTTGTGAGAGCTTGCTTGCTTGGTTGGTGTGGCTCTTTAGTTAGCCTTTGAGAGCACACTAACATAGGCTAGTGTCATAGCTATTGTGTGAATAGATACTATCTAAACTAGAATTGTAGTAGGTGGCTTGCATTTTGAGTAGGCTAGTGCAACACTTGCTTCGCCTCATAATAGTCTAACCTTTTTGTTAAGTGTTGTTGTAGAAATTTTATTAGGCTATTCACCCCCCTCTAGCCATTAGGACCTTTCAAGTCGTATCGGAGCCGAGGTCACTGTGATTTGAGGCTTAACAACCTTCGGTGTAAAAATGGCTCAAATCAACAACACCAAGAAGCCACCCCAATTTGATGGCACAAATTATCCTTATTGGAAGTCAAAGATGACCACACATATCAAGTCAATCAATAGAAAGGTGTGGAAGGTGGTAGAAACTAAAATTGAGATTGAAGATCCAGAGAATCTCACCATGGCCGAAGGAGTGCTTCTCCAAAATAATGGCATTGCTCTAAGTGCTATTCATGATAAAATTGATGAGAGAACATTTGAGCAAATCAAGAATATTGAGATGGCTCATGAGGCTTGGAAGAAGTTGGAAGAATCATTTGAGGGCACTCAAGCCATGAAGGGTGCAAAGGCATACATTCTCAAAGAAAAGTTTACAAGCTTCAAGATGAAGGAGGATGAGAGTGTGCCGGAGATGTTCCATAGGCTTCAAGTGCTTGTCAATGATCTCAAAGCACTTGGAGAAGAAGTAAAGGACAAGGACTTCTCCCACAAGTTCTTGAGATGTTTGCCTTCAAGATTTGGTACATTGGTCACTATTCTAGTGAGGAGTGGTTTGGACACCATGACACCAAACCAAGTGTTGGGAGACATAATGACCGATAATACATATAGAGATGATGATGAGAAGGAAGAAAAGAGGGAGAAGAAAGATGAGAAGAAGGATGACAAGAAGAAGAGCATGGCATTCAAGGCCACATCATCCAAGGGCAAAGCCAAGCAAGAAACATCAATTGAAGAGGATGATTCATGGGATGATGATGATGATGAGAAGATGGCTCTCTTTGTCAAGAGATTTGGCAAGTTCATGGTGAAGAAGGGCTATCATGCTAGAAGAAAGAAGTCTTCATCCAAGAACAAGGAAGAGTCAAAAAGATGCTTCAAGTGTGGAAGCAAATATCATCTTGTTGCTCAATGTCTATACAATAGTGACAATGATGATGACAACAAGAAGAACAAGAAGAAGGACAAGAAAGAAAAGAAAGAGAATAAGGACAAGATGGCCTTCAAGAATAAGAAGGGTGGTTCATATGTGGTCACTTGGGATAGTGATGCTTCCTCAAGTGATGATGATGATGATGATAGTGATGATCACAAGACCACCAAGAAAAAGGTTCTAGCAAGCATTGCCATCAATGAGAAGCCTTCTCTCTTCGAATCTTCATCATGCTTCATGGCTCAAGCCACTAAGGTACAATCTTGTGATGATGAAAGTGATGAAGAACATGTTGATGATAATGAACATAAAAATGAAAATGATAGTGATAGTGATGATGATGAACCTACTAAGGATGAATTAATTGACATGCTAGAAGATGCTAGAGAACACTTTGATATCAAGAGAAGAGAATGCAAAAGCTTGCGTAAGGAACTAAAAGCCCTTAAGCAAGCCTTTGATGAGCTCAATGCATCTCATGAGAGGCTAGAGGAAGCCAATGAGAAGCTTGGCAAAGCTCATAAAAAGCTTGAAAAGGCTCATTCCTCTTTGCTTGATGAGCAAAATAAAAAGAAGCATGTTGAAACTTGCAATATAGGTTTAACTTGTGATATAATTGATGAATCATTATCTATGCCTATCATTGTTGCTCCTACTAACCCTTCTTGTAGCACTTCCACTTCTACCTCATCTAATGGTGATGGTCTCACTTGTGATGCCTCACTAGTGGTTGAGATTGAGAATCTCAAGAAGGAGGTTAACAAGCTCACTCACACTTTGGCTAAGGCCTATGGTGGTGAGGACCGGTTGCTTATGTGCTTGGGTAGCCAAAGAGCTTCTCTCTACAAAGAGGGATTGGGCTATACCCCCAAGAAAGGCAAGGCAGCCTTTGCTCCTCACAAGACTTGTTTTGTGAAGAACAATGGTCGGTTTTGCATTAGTTGCAAGCAAGTGGGTCATAAAGAGCATGAATGCACCAACAAGAGCAAAAATGCTAATGTATCCTCCCTTAATCTTGATTCATACTATATGCTTACTAAGGGTACAAATGGTGTGAAGGCTAAGTTCATTGGTAAACCATGGATGGACTCAAAGAAGAAAGTCATTTGGGTACCAAAGAGCTTAGTGACTAACCTTCAAGGACCTAAGCAAGTTTGAGTACCTAAAAAGAATTAATCTTCTTTTGTAGGTCAATTATAAGGCCGGAGGAAGGCATTGGGTTCTTGATAGTGGGTGCACTCAACACATGACCGATGATGCAAGAATGTTCAACTCAATCAACACCAATGGCAATGATGGTTATAATAGTATCACATTTGGTGACAATGGCAAAGGAAAGGTCAAAGGGCTTGGTAAGATTGCAATATCCAATGACATGAGCATATCCAATGTGTTGCTAGTAGAGAGCTTGAACTTTAATTTGCTATCTGTGGCTTAATTGTGTGATCTTGGATTCAAATGCATATTTGGAGTAGATGATGTAGAGATCATAAGTGTAGATGGCTCTAACTTGATCTTCAAAGGCTTTAGATTTGAGAATCTATACTTGGTTGATTTCAATGCTAGTGAAGCTAAATTATCTACATGCTTGTTCACTAAGTCTAGCATGTGTTGGTTATGGCATAGAAGGCTTGGTCATGTTGGAATGAAACAATTGAATAGATTGGTTAAGCATGACTTGGTTAGAAGCTTGAAAGATGTTGTGTTTGAAAAGGATAAGCTTTGTAGCTCTTGTCAAGCCGGCAAACAAGTTGGAAACACCCATCCTTAGAAAAGCATGATGAGTTCTAGTAAAGCATTTAAGTTATTGCACATGGATTTGTTTGGACCAACTCAATACACTAGCATTGGTGGTAATAAATATGGCTTTGTGATAGTGGATGATTATACTAGATACACATGGGTATTCTTTCTAGTGGACAAAAGTGATGTGTTTGCAACATTCAAATGATTTGTCAAAGGCATTCACAATGAGTTTGAAACAACCATCAAGAGAGTTAGAAGTGACAATTGTAGTGAGTTCAAGAACACTAGAATTGATGAGTTGTGTGATGAATTTGGAATTAGACATCAATTTTTGGCCAAGTACACTCCACAATCAAATGGCCTTGTTGAGAGGAAAAATAGAACACTCATTGATATGGCAAGGTCTATGCTCAGTGAGTACAATGTGAGTCAATCCTTTTGGGCCAAAGCTATCACTATAGCTTGCTATTGTAGCAACCGCCTCTATTGTCACTGATTGAAAGAGAAGACACCATATGAGCTCTTGAACGGTAGAAAGCCCAACATTGCATATTTTTGGGTCTTTGGTTGCAAATGCTATATCTTGAAGAAAGGCACTAGATTGGGCAAGTTTGACAAGAAATGTGATGAAGGATTCCTACTTGGATATTCCACTACAATTAAAGCATATAGAGTTTGGAATTTAGATAATGGTACTCTTGAGGAAGTTCATGATGTTGAATTTGATGAAACCAAGGGTTCACAAATAGAGAATGAGAACTTAGAAGATGTTAGAGGCATTCAACTTTCAAATGCCATGAAGAATATGGAGATTGGTGAATTGAGGCCTAGGCAAGTGAATGATGATGAAGATAATCAAGTGCAAGTGCTCTCCAACTCAAATGTGCAAGATGATACAAATCAAGTTAGTGCAAGTGGCTCTTATGACAATGAACAAGATCAAGTGGCTAGTACATTATCTCAACCCAATGATCAAGCAAGTGCAAGCAATCAAGTTCCAATCCTCCAACCAACCAATGTTGCAAGAGATCATCCATTGGACACTATCATTGGTGATATTTCTAGAGGTGTACAAACAAGATCAAGATTGGCATCATTTTGTGAACACTTCTCATTTGTGTCATCCATTGAACCAAAGAAGATAGATGAAGCATTGAAGGATGTTGATTGGGTGAATGCTATGCATGAAGAATTGAATAACTTCACAAGAAATCAAGTATGGGAATTGGTAGAAAGACCAAAGGGACACAATGTGATTAGAACCAAATGGGTCTTTAGAAACAAGCAAGATCAAGATGTGATAGTAGTAAGGAACAAAGCAAGATTGGTAGCACAAGGCTATACGCAAGTTGAAGGTCTTGACTTTAGAGAAACATATGCCTCGGTTGCTAGATTGGAAGCAATTAGAATCTTGCTAGCCTATGCTTGTGCTCACAACATCAAACTCTATCAAATGGATGTTAAGAGTGCATTTCTCAATGGCTATATCAATAAAGAAGTATATGTTGAGCAACCTCCTAGTTTTGAAGATGATAAGAAGCCCAACCATGTATACAAGTTGAAGAAGGCTTTGTATGGATTGAAGCAAGCACCTAGAGCATGGTATGAGAGATTGAGGGATTTCCTACTCTCTAAAGGGTTCACAATGGGCAAGGTTGACACCACTCTTTTCATCAAGAAGATTGGAAAAGATCTATTTGTATTGCAAATATATGTAGATGACATCATATTTGGATCAACCAATCAAGAATTTTGTGATGAGTTTGGAAAGATGATGGCTAATGAGTTTGAAATGTCCATGATTGGAGAGTTAAGCTACTTCCTTGGTCTTCAAATCAAGCAATTGAAGAATGGTACATTTGTGAGTCAAGGCAAGTACATCAAGGACATGATCAAGAAGTTTGGCATGATTGATAGCAAAGTCATTAGCACACCAATGGAAACAAATGGCAACTTGGATAGTGATGCAAGTGGCAATATGGTGGATCAAAAATTGTATCGGTCTATGATTGGAAGCATACTCTATGTGATCGCATCAAGGCCGGATGTCATGTTTAGTGTATGCATGTGTGCAAGATTTCAAGTCTCACCAAGAGAAAGTCATTTGAAGGCTACAAAGAGAATATTGAGGTACTTGAAGCATACACCAAATGTTGGTTTGTGGTATCCCAAAGGAGCAAAGTTTGAGCTAGTTGGTTACTCTGACTCGGACTATGTGGGATGCAAGGTTGAAAGGAAGAGCACCTTGGGCACATGTCAATTGTTAGGAAGATCACTTGTTTCATGGTCATCAAAGAAGCAAAATAGTGTTGCATTATCAACCGCCGAAGCTGAATACATATCCGTCGGTAGTTGTTGTGCACAAATACTTTAGATGAAGGCCACTTTGTGTGATTTTGGAATCAAGTTCAAGAAAGTGCCATTGCTATGTGACAATGAGAGTGCAATCAAGCTAACCAACAATCCGGTTCAACATGCAAGAACAAAGCACATTGATGTCCGCCACCATTTCATAAGAGATCACTAACAAAAAGGGGACATTTGCATTGAGAGTGTAGGTACAGAAGATCAACTTGCCGACATATTCACCAAGCTATTAGATGAGAAAAGGTTTTGCAAGCTAAGGAATGAGTTGAACATATTGGATTTCTCAAATATATGTTGATGCACCCCCCCCCCATTTACATGACATGCCTCTCCTTCGAGCAATCCAAGGTAAAAGTTGATTGGCATGACATACATCTTTGCTAAGGACATGTTTAGTGCATCTAGTCATATTTTCAATCTTATTAGGACCTTTCAAGTGGTTCTATTTTATTAGGCTCATTCATGAAAATCAAATGATTTTGATGTCTATATGGTATCACTATTGCTTCTATGCTTGACTTGATCTAGTGGTAGCATATGACATATTTATGGGCTTGTAAACCTAGTGTTTGATCTAGAAAATGAGCTCTAAGTGTTTAACTCAACATGGTACAAGATAACCCTTATTTGGAGTTGTGAAGAAGCTTGTCCTTGGATCAAACCGAGTTAAATATCTTTGGCAAATGATCTAGATTGGACCAATTTTGGGAAAATGATCCTCACCCCATTGATTGACATTGATAATCTTACTATCTATATTTAGAACCTTTGTGGTCATTGATGATAAAGGGGGAGAGAAACAAAGATAGTAGTAAAAATAGTGAAAAAGGGGAAGAAATATCATAAAGGGAGAGAAACATAAAGATATCTTGATATATGACATAGGGGGAGAGATATGACAAAGGAAAGGGATCAACTAAAATCTTGAGCACACAAGTAGGGGGAGCAAGCTCATGAACTTGTATGGTGCATTTGAATGTGCATTTCATATGTTTGCTTGCATGGTACAAGTTTTAAAATTCAATATCTATGCTTATATGGTGTATGCTAGTTGTCGGTTTGAATGATGAAATGAAAACTAGCATGCATAGGATATCTAGTGATTTCATCTCCAAATATTTCCAAGTGGTATTGAGCTAACCATGGTGCTAAGGATGGTATATTGGTGCACTCCGATTGGTATCACGCTTCAAAGGTCCATCTTTTATACCTTAGCATCATTTGGTAGACATTGACTCCTATATTTCCTATCTAAGCATATGTGCAAGCTACAATCCAAACTCTTAGCACATATGTAGGGGGAGCAATTGCTAACACCCTTGAAAATGTTTGTCAAAATATGCTAACACATGTGCACTAGGTGATACACTTGGTAGTTGGCACATTTGAGCAAGAGTGGAGAAGTTAGAAGTGAAATAGAGTTGGTCGCAATGATGCTGGCGTCGGTCAACTGATCGAACGTTGGGTCGCTCTGTGACCGGACGCTGAAGGGCTGCGTCTGGTTGTGTTGTTGGTCGGCATAGTGATTAGGGCTGAGCACCAGACGTTGGGCTGTGTTCGGTCAAGCATGACCGGACACGTCCGGTCGGCAAAAACATGTTTTGGACCCTTACTGTAAACGATCGGACACTGAGGGTCCAGTGTCCGGTCAGCTCTGTCGTAGTGTCCGGTCAACATGTCGACCGTTGAGATCAAACGTTCATAGTTGAACACAGAAGACACATGGCTGCCATCAGGCGATCGGACGCTGAGGAGCAGCGTCCGGTCAGTTGGACTGGAGCGTCCGGTCTGCCCGTGTTATGCCCAGTGAAGGGGTATAACAGCTCTATTTTGTGGGGGCTTCTATTTAAGCCCCATGGCCGGCTATAGCTCATATCTTTGGCCATTTTCATTGACATAGCAACCTTGTGAGCTTAGTCAAAGCCCTCCCACTCATCTCTATCATTGATTCATCATCTTTGTGAGATTGGGAGTGAATCCAAGTGCATTGCTTGAGTGATTGCATCTAGAGGCACTTGGTGTTTGTGTTTCACTACGGATTTCACTTGTTACTCTTGGTGGTTGCTGCCACCTAGACGGCTTAGAGTGGCGAGGATCATTGAGCGGAGGGTGGTTGTAATGTCCCGCCTCTCCGAGGCCAGGCCCGCTTACATCTGGCAGCTTCTCTAGGATATAGACTGCCCTCACAGACCAACACAGGTCTTTTATGCGTACTTTGTCCTCACTCGTGCGCACCCACGAAGAACTTCCCGGTCGGTCACCCATCGCTCCAGGCCAAGCACGCTTAACCTCGGAGTTATTTGCAGATGGGCTTCCAGAAAAGAAATTGCAACTTATTGGTATGAGTATCCTATTAATTCTGTTAAGCCCTGGGCCAGGATGTTACATCCTCACCCCCTTAAGAGATCGACGTCCTCGTCGATCAATCCCAAGCCAGGAGCGTCCTCTCTTGGCCACGTCCGTGTGTCTAGAGCCAGCGCATGTGCCATGCTGTGTGACCACGCCGGATCCACACTAGCCATGTGCACCATGCCTGCGCAACTGCGACACACACGCCCGTGAAACCGCGAGAGTCAGCTCTAATACCATTCTGTAACGTCCCGCCTCTCCGAGGTCGGGTCCGCTTATATTTGGCAGCTTCTCTAGGATATAGACTGTCCTCACAGACCAACACAGGTCTTTTCTGCGCACTTTGTCCTCACTCGTGCGCACTCGGGAAGAACTTCCCGGTCGGTCATCCATTGCTCCAGGCCAAGCACGCTTAACCTCGGAGTTATTTGCAGATGGGCTTCCAGAAAAGAAGTTGCAACTTATTGGTATGAGTATCCTATTAATCCTGTTAAGCCCTGGGCCGGGATGTTACAGTGGTGATTGTCTCTGGCTCCAATCGTGGTAATTGTGAGGGGTTCTTGACCTTTCTCTGGCGGAGAGCCAAAAGGTACTCTAGTGGATTGCTCATGGCTTGTGTGATCCTCATCTTGTGTTGGTTGTGTGGCATACTATTGAGGGTTTGGCGTGTGATGCCAATTAGCGTGTGAACCTCCAAGTGAGTGTATCGCCACAACGAGGAGTAGCTTGCTGGCAAGCAAGTGAACCTCGATAAAAAATCATTGTGTTCATCATTTGATTCCGAGGTGATTGGTCTTCATTGTTATTCACTCTTGTGATTGATTGGTTCCTTCATCTATACGGCGGTATAACTTTCTTGATCACTCTCTTTACATTACCGCAAACTAGTTGTCAAGCTCTTTAGTGTGGCTAGTTGTGAGAGCTTGCTTGCTTGGTTGGTGTGGCTCTTTAGTTAGCCTTTGAGAGCACACTAACATAGGCTAGTGTCATAGCTATTGTGTGAATAGATACTATCTAAACTAGATTTATGGTAGGTGGCTTGCATTTTGAGTAGGCTAGCGCAACACTTACTTCACCTCATAATAGTCTAACCTTTTTGTTAAGTGTTGTTGTAGAAATTTTATTAGGCTATTCACCCCCCTCTAGCCATTAGGACCTTTCATATAGAAGAACATGGTCTAGCATAGACAAATCTAGGCCAGATGCGATCAAACTTGAAAATCTTGCCCAAGCTGCTCCTAAAGTTTCCTTCTCCTTTTGTTGAAAAGTAAGAATTTCTAGATGAAGAGTGATAATCCGAGAAATAGGGAAGAAAGCAAGACAAAATTTGTCTCTATGTTTGTCCCAATTTTCATTTACACTTCTGATGGTATGAGCATACCATTGTTTCACCCTCTCGAAAATGGAGAACGGAAACAATTTCCACTTTAAGGTCTCATGTGTCATTCCTAGAATATTCAGGCATGAACACAGTTGCTCAAATTCCCAAAGGTGGACATATGAATTTTTGGCTTCTTCTCCAGAGAAGGTTTGCTCCTGAACCATGGCTATGAAAGCAGGGCGAAGCTCATAGCCATATGTATGTATAGGATGTGATAATGGTGGAAGCTCCAACAATTCGCCCTTTGGAGCGGAGAGTTTGTAAATAGGCGTAGAATCCATGTGGTAAATATGATGGT